>NW_027278446.1:0-27500 GCF_030028105.1 Mobula birostris
CAGCACTGAACTGTCTGTGACTGTGACCTACATCCATCGTCATTCCTCAGCACTGAACTGTCTGTGACTGTGACCTGCAGCCATTGTCACTCCCTCAGCACTGAACTGTCTGTGACTGTGACCTACAGCCATCTTCACTCGCTCAGCACTGAACTGTCTGTGACTGTGACCTGCCACCATCGTCACTCCCTCAGTACTGAACTGTCTGTGACTGTGACCTACAGCCATCGTCATTCCTCAGCACTGAACTGTTTGTGACTGTGACCTGCAGCCATTGTCACTCCCTCAGCACTGAACTGACTCTGTGACTGTGACCTGCAGCCATCGTCACTCCTCAGCACTCAACTGCATCTGTTACTGTGACCTGCAGCCATCGTCACTCCTCAGCACTGAACTGACTCTGTGACTGTGACCTGCAGCCATCGTCACTCCTCAGCACTGAACTGACTCTGTGACTGTGACCTGCAGCCATCGTCACTCCTCAGCACTGAACTGTCTGTGACTGTGACCTGCAGCCATCGTCACTCCTCAGCACTGAACCGTCTGTGACTGTGACCTGCCCCCATCGTCACTCCTCAGCACTGAACTGACTCTGTGACTATGACCTACAGCCATCGTCACTCCTCAGCACTGAACTGTCTGTGACTGTGACCTACAGCCATTGTCACTCCCTCAGCACTGAACTGTCTGTGACTGTGACCTACAGCCATCGTCATTCCTCAGCACTGACCTGACTCTGTGACTGTGACCTGCAGCCATCGTCACTCCTCAGCACTGAACTGTCTGTGACTGTGACCTGCAGGATCATCACTCCTCAGCACTGAACTGACTCTGTGACTGTGGCCTGCCACTATCGTCACTCGCTCAACATGAACTGTCTCTGTGACTGTGACCTGCAGCCATCGTCACTCCTCAGCACTGAACTGTCTGTGACTGTGACCTGCAGGATCATCACTCCTCAGCACTGAACTGACTCTGTGACTGTGGCCTGCCACTATCGTCACTCGCTCAACACTGAACTGACTCTGTGACTGTGACCTGCAGCCATCGTCACTCCTCAGCACTGAACCGTCTGTGACTGTGGTCAGAGCCACCGTCTCTCACTCTGCACTGAACTGACTCTGTGACTATGACCTGCCACTATCGTCACTCCCTCAACACTGAACTGACTCTGTGATTGTGACCTGCAGCCATCGTCACTCCTCAGCACTGAACTGTCTGTGACTGTGGTCAGAGCCACCGTCTCACACTCTGCACTGAACTGACTCTGTGACTGTGACCTGCAGCCATCATCTCCCACTCTGCACTGAACTGACTCTGTGACTGTGACCTGCAGCCATTGTCACTCCCTCAGCACTGAACTGACTCTGTGACTGTGGCCTGCCACTGTCGTCACTCCCTCGGCACTGAACTGACTCGGTGACTGTGACCTACAGCCATTGTCACTCCCTCAGCACTGAACTGACTCTGTGACTGTGACCTACAGCCATTGTCACTCACTCTGCACTGAACTGTCTGTGACTGTGGCCTGCAGCCATCGTCTCTCACTCTGCACTGAACTGACTCTGTGACTATGACCTGCCACTATCGTCACTCCCTCAAAACTGAACTGACTCTGTGATTGTGACCTGCAGCCATCGTCACTCCCTCAGCACTGAACCGTCTGTGACTGTGACCTGCCACTATCGTCACTCCCTCAGCGCTGAACTGACTCTGTGACTGTGACCTTCCATCATCGTCACTCCCTCAGCACTGAACTGACTCTGTGACTGTGACCTACAGCCATTGTCACTCACTCTGCACTGAACTGTCTGTGACTGTGGCCTGCAGGCATCGTCTCTCACTCTGCACTGAACTGATTCTGTGACGGTGACCTGCAGCCATCGTCACTCGCTCAACACTGAACTGTCTGTGACTGTGACCTGCCCCCATCGCCACTCCTCAGCACTGAACTGACTCTGTGACTGTGACCTGCAGCCATCGTCACTCCCTCAGCACTGAACCGTCTGTGACTGTGACCTGCCACTATCGTCACTCCCTCAGCGCTGAACTGACTCTGTGACTGTGACCTTCCATCATCGTCACTCCCTCAGCACTGAACTGACTCTGTGACTATGACCTACAGCCATCGTCACTCCTCAGCACTGAACTGACTCTGTGACTGTGACCTGCCACCATCGTCACTCCCTCAGCACTGAACTGTCTGTGACTGTGACCTACATCCATCGTCATTCCTCAGCACTGAACTGTCTGTGACTGCGACCTGCAGCCATCGTCACTCCTCAGCACAAACCGTCTGTGACTGTGACCTGCCACTATCGTCACTCCTCAGCACTGAACTGACTCTGTGACTATGACCTACAGCCATCGTCACTCCTCAGCACTGAACTGACTCTGTGACTGTGACCTGCCACCATCGTCACTCCCTCAGCACTGAACTGTCTGTGACTGTGACCTACATCCATCGTCATTCCTCAGCACTGAACTGTCTGTGACTGTGACCTGCAGCCATCGTCACTCCCTCAGCACTGAACTGTCTGTGACTGTGACCTACCGCCATCGTCACTCCTCAGCACTGAACTGACTCTGTGACTTTGACCTGCAGCCATCCTCACTCCTCAGCACTGAACTGACTCTGTGACTGTGACCTACAGCCATTGTCACTCCTCAGCACTGAACTGACTCTGTGACTGTGACCTGCAGCCATCGTCACTCCCTCAGCACTGAACTGACTCTGTGACTATGACCTACAGCCATCGTCACTCCTCAGCACTGAACTGACTCTGTGACTGTGACCTGCCACCATCGTCACTCCCTCAGCACTGAACTGTCTGTGACTGTGACCTACATCCATCGTCATTCCTCAGCACTGAACTGTCTGTGACTGCGACCTGCAGCCATCGTCACTCCTCAGCACAAACCGTCTGTGACTGTGACCTGCCACTATCGTCACTCCTCAGCACTGAACTGACTCTGTGACTATGACCTACAGCCATCGTCACTCCTCAGCACTGAACTGACTCTGTGACTGTGACCTGCCACCATCGTCACTCCCTCAGCACTGAACTGTCTGTGACTGTGACCTACATCCATCGTCATTCCTCAGCACTGAACTGTCTGTGACTGTGACCTGCAGCCATCGTCACTCCCTCAGCACTGTACTGTCTGTGACTGTGACCTACCGCCATCGTCACTCCTCAGCACTGAACTGACTCTGTGACTTTGACCTGCAGCCATCCTCACTCCTCAGCACTGAACTGACTCTGTGACTGTGACCTACAGCCATTGTCACTCCTCAGCACTGAACTGACTCTGTGACTGTGACCTGCAGCCATCGTCACTCGCTCAACACTGAACTGTCTGTGACTGTGACCTGCCCCCATCGTCACTCCTCAGCACTGAACTGTCTGTGATTGTGACCTGCCCTCATCGTCACTCCTCAGCACTGAACTGACTCTGTGACTGTGACCTTCCATCATCGTCACTCCCTCAGCACTGAACTGACTCTGTGACTGTGACCTACAGCCAATGTCACTCACTCTGCACTGAACTCTCTGTGACTGTGGCCTGCAGGCATCGTCTCTCACTCTGCACTGAACTGATTCTGTGACGGTGACCTGCAGCCATCGTCACTAGCTCAACACTGAACTGTCTGTGACTGTGACCTGCCCCCATCGTCACTCCTCAGCACTGAACTGACTCTGTGACTATGACCTACAGCCATCGTCACTCCTCAGCACTGAACTGACTCTGTGACTGTGACCTGCCCCCATCGTCACTCCTCAGCACTGAACTGACTCTGTGACTATGACCTACAGCCATCGTCACTCCTCAGCACTGAACTGACTCTGTGACTGTGACCTACAGCCATTGTCACTCCCTCAGCACTGAACTGACTCTGTGACTGTGACCTGCAGCCATTGTCACTCCCTCAGCACTGAACTGACTCTGTGACTGTGGCCTGCCACTATCGTCACTCCCTCGGCACTGAACTGACTCTGTGACTGTGACCTACAGCCATTGTCACTCCCTCAGCACTGAACTGACTCTGTGACTGTGACCTACAGCCATTGTCACTCACTCTGCACTGAACTGTCTGTGACTGTGGCCTGCAGCCATCGTCTCTCACTCTGCACTGAACTGACTCTGTGACTGTGACCTACAGCCATTGTCACTCACTCTGCACTGAACTGTCTGTGACTGTGGCCTGCAGGCATCGTCTCTCACTCTGCACTGAACTGATTCTGTGACGGTGACCTGCAGCCATCGTCACTCGCTCAACACTGAACTGTCTGTGACTGTGACCTGCCACTATCGTCACTCCCTCAGCGCTGAACTGACTCTGTGACTGTGACCTTCCATCATCGTCACTCCCTCAGCACTGAACTGACTCTGTGACTGTGACCTACAGCCATTGTCACTCACTCTGCACTGAACTGTCTGTGACTGTGGCCTGCAGGCATCGTCTCTCACTCTGCACTGAACTGATTCTGTGACGGTGACCTGCAGCCATCGTCACTCGCTCAACACTGAACTGTCTGTGACTGTGACCTGCCCCCATCGCCACTCCTCAGCACTGAACTGACTCTGTGACTATGACCTACAGCCATCGTCACTCCTCAGCACTGAACTGACTCTGTGACTGTGACCTGCCACCATCGTCACTCCCTCAGCACTGAACTGTCTGTGACTGTGACCTACATCCATCGTCATTCCTCAGCACTGAACTGTCTGTGACTGCGACCTGCAGCCATCGTCACTCCTCAGCACAAACCGTCTGTGACTGTGACCTGCCACTATCGTCACTCCTCAGCACTGAACTGACTCTGTGACTATGACCTACAGCCATCGTCACTCCTCAGCACTGAACTGACTCTGTGCCTGTGACCTGCCACCATCGTCACTCCCTCAGCACTGAACTGTCTGTGACTGTGACCTACATCCATCGTCATACCTCAGCACTGAACTGTCTGTGACTGTGACCTGCAGCCATCGTCACTCCTCAGCACTGAACCGTCTGTGACTGTGACCTGCCACTATCGTCACTCCCTCAGCACTGAACTGTCTGTGACTGTGACCTACCGCCATCGTCACTCCTCAGCACTGAACTGACTCTGTGACTTTGACCTGCAGCCATCCTCACTCCTCAGCACTGAACTGACTCTGTGACTGTGACCTACAGCCATTGTCACTCCTCAGCACTGAACTGACTCTGTGACTGTGACCTGCAGCCATCGTCACTCGCTCAACACTGAACTGTCTGTGACTGTGACCTGCCCCCATCGTCACTCCTCAGCACTGAACTGTCTGTGACTGTGACCTGCCCTCATCGTCACTCCTCAGCACTGAACTGACTCTGTGACTGTGACCTTCCATCATCGTCACTCCCTCAGCACTGAACTGACTCTGTGACTGTGACCTACAGCCAATGTCACTCCTCAGCACTGAACTGACTCTGTGACTGTGACCTACAGCCATTGTCACTCCCTCAGCACTGAACTGACTCTGTGACTGTGACCTGCAGCCATTGTCACTCCCTCAGCACTGAACTGACTCTGTGACTGTGGCCTGCCACTATCGTCACTCCCTCGGCACTGAACTGACACTGTGACTGTGACCTACAGCCATTGTCACTCCCTCAGCACTGAACTGACTCTGTGACTGTGACCTACAGCCATTGTCACTCACTCTGCACTGAACTGTCTGTGACTGTGGCCTGCAGCCATCGTCTCTCACTCTGCACTGAACGGACTCTGTGACTGTGACCTACAGCCATTGTCACTCACTCTGCACTGAACTGTCTGTGACTGTGGCCTGCAGGCATCGTCTCTCACTCTGCACTGAACTGATTCTGTGACGGTGACCTGCAGCCATCGTCACTCGCTCAACACTGAACTGTCTGTGACTGTGACCTGCCACTATCGTCACTCCCTCAGCGCTGAACTGACTCTGTGACTGTGACCTTCCATCATCGTCACTCCCTCAGCACTGAACTGACTCTGTGACTGTGACCTACAGCCATTGTCACTCACTCTGCACTGAACTGTCTGTGACTGTGGCCTGCAGGCATCGTCTCTCACTCTGCACTGAACTGATTCTGTGACGGTGACCTGCAGCCATCGTCACTCGCTCAACACTGAACTGTCTGTGACTGTGACCTGCCCCCATCGCCACTCCTCAGCACTGAACTGACTCTGTGACTATGACCTACAGCCATCGTCACTCCTCAGCACTGAACTGACTCTGTGACTGTGACCTGCCACCATCGTCACTCCCTCAGCACTGAACTGTCTGTGACTGTGACCTACATCCATCGTCATTCCTCAGCACTGAACTGTCTGTGACTGCGACCTGCAGCCATCGTCACTCCTCAGCACAAACCGTCTGTGACTGTGACCTGCCACTATCGTCACTCCTCAGCACTGAACTGACTCTGTGACTATGACCTACAGCCATCGTCACTCCTCAGCACTGAACTGACTCTGTGACTGTGACCTGCCACCATCGTCACTCCCTCAGCACTGAACTGTCTGTGACTGTGACCTACATCCATCGTCATACCTCAGCACTGAACTGTCTGTGACTGTGACCTGCAGCCATCGTCACTCCTCAGCACTGAACCGTCTGTGACTGTGACCTGCCACTATCGTCACTCCCTCAGCACTGAACTGTCTGTGACTGTGACCTACCGCCATCGTCACTCCTCAGCACTGAACTGACTCTGTGACTTTGACCTGCAGCCATCCTCACTCCTCAGCACTGAACTGACTCTGTGACTGTGACCTACAGCCATTGTCACTCCTCAGCACTGAACTGACTCTGTGTCTGTGACCTGCAGCCATCGTCACTCGCTCAACACTGAACTGTCTGTGACTGTGACCTGCCCCCATCGTCACTCCTCAGCACTGAACTGTCTGTGACTGTGACCTGCCCTCATCGTCACTCCTCAGCACTGAACTGACTCTGTGACTGTGACCTTCCATCATCATCACTCCCTCAGCACTGAACTGACTCTGTGACTGTGACCTACAGCCAATGTCACTCACTCTGCACTGAACTCTCTGTGACTGTGGCCTGCAGGCATCGTCTCTCACTCTGCACTGAACTGATTCTGTGACGGTGACCTGCAGCCATCGTCACTCGCTCAACACTGAACTGTCTGTGACTGTGACCTGCCCCCATCGTCACTCCTCAGCACTGAACTGACTCTGTGACTATGACTTACAGCCATCGTCACTCCTCAGCACTGAACTGACTCTGTGACTGTGACCTGCCCCCATCGTCACTCCTCAGCACTGAACTGACTCTGTGACTGTGACCTACAGCCATTGTCACTCCCTCAGCACTGAACTGACTCTGTGACTGTGACCTGCAGCCATTGTCACTCCCTCAGCACTGAACTGACTCTGTGACTGTGGCCTGCCACTATCGTCACTCCCTCGGCACTGAACTGACTCTGTGACTGCGACCTTCCATCATCGTCACTCCCTCAGCACTGAACTGACTCTGTGACTGTGACCTACAGCCATTGTCACTCACTCTGCACTGAACTGTCTGTGACTGTGGCCTGCAGGCATCGTCTCTCACTCTGCACTGAACTGATTCTGTGACGGTGACCTGCAGCCATCGTCACTCGCTCAACACTGAACTGTCTGTGACTGTGACCTGCCCCCATCGCCACTCCTCAGCACTGAACTGACTCTGTGACTGTGACCTGCAGCCATCGTCACTCCCTCAGCACTGAACCGTCTGTGACTGTGACCTGCCACTATCGTCACTCCCTCAGCGCTGAACTGACTCTGTGACTGTGACCTTCCATCATCGTCACTCCCTCGGCACTGAACTGACTCTGTGACTATGACCTACAGCCATCGTCACTCCTCAGCACTGAACTGACTCTGTGACTGTGACCTGCCACCATCGTCACTCCCTCAGCACTGAACTGTCTGTGACTGTGACCTACATCCATCGTCATTCCTCAGCACTGAACTGTCTGTGACTGTGACCTGCAGCCATCGTCACTCCTCAGCACTGAACCGTCTGTGACTGTGACCTGCCACTATCGTCACTCCTCAGCACTGAACTGACTCTGTGACTATGACCTACAGCCATCGTCACTCCTCAGCACTGAACTGACTCTGTGACTGTGACCTGCCACCATCGTCACTCCCTCAGCACTGAACTGTCTGTGACTGTGACCTACATCCATCGTCATTCCTCAGCACTGAACTGTCTGTGACTGTGACCTGCAGCCATCGTCACTCCTCAGCACTGAACCGTCTGTGACTGTGACCTGCCACTATCGTCACTCCTCAGCACTGAACTGACTCTGTGACTATGACCTACAGCCATCGTCACTCCTCAGCACTGAACTGACTCTGTGACTGTGACCTGCCACCATCGTCACTCCCTCAGCACTGAACTGTCTGTGACTGTGACCTACATCCATCGTCATTCCTCAGCACTGAACTGTCTGTGACTGTGACCTGCAGCCATCGTCACTCCCTCAGCACTGAACTGTCTGTGACTGTGACCTACCGCCATCGTCACTCCTCAGCACTGAACTGACTCTGTGACTTTGACCTGCAGCCATCCTCACTCCTCAGCACTGAACTGACTCTGTGACTGTGACCTACAGCCATTGTCACTCCTCAGCACTGAACTGACTCTGTGACTGTGACCTGCAGCCATCGTCACTCGCTCAACACTGAACTGTCTGTGACTGTGACCTGCCCCCATCGTCACTCCTCAGCACTGAACTGTCTGTGACTGTGACCTGCCCTCATCGTCACTCCTCAGCACTGAACTGACTCTGTGACTGTGACCTTCCATCATCGTCACTCCCTCAGCACTGAACTGACTCTGTGACTGTGACCTACAGCCAATGTCACTCACTCTGCACTGAACTCTCTGTGACTGTGGCCTGCAGGCATCGTCTCTCACTCTGCACTGAACTGATTCTGTGACGGTGACCTGCAGCCATCGTCACTCGCTCAACACTGAACTGTCTGTGACTGTGACCTGCCCCCATCGTCACTCCTCAGCACTGAACTGACTCTGTGACTATGACCTACAGCCATCGTCACTCCTCAGCACTGCACTGACTCTGTGACTGTGACCTGCCCCCATCGTCACTCCTCAGCACTGAACTGACTCTGTGACTATGACCTACAGCCATCGTCACTCCTCAGCACTGAACTGACTCTGTGACTGTGACCTACAGCCATTGTCACTCCCTCAGCACTGAACTGACTCTGTGACTGTGACCTGCAGCCATTGTCACTCCCTCAGCACTGAACTGACTCTGTGACTGTGGCCTGCCACTATCGTCACTCCCTCGGCACTGAACTGACTCTGTGACTGTGACCTACAGCCATTGTCACTCCCTCAGCACTGAACTGACTCTGTGACTGTGACCTACAGCCATTGTCACTCACTCTGCACTGAACTGTCTGTGACTGTGGCCTGCAGCCATCGTCTCTCACTCTGCACTGAACTGACTCTGTGACTGTGACCTACAGCCATTGTCACTCACTCTGCACTGAACTGTCTGTGACTGTGGCCTGCAGGCATCGTCTCTCACTCTGCACTGAACTGATTCTGTGACGGTGACCTGCAGCCATCGTCACTCGCTCAACACTGAACTGTCTGTGACTGTGACCTGCCACTATCGTCACTCCCTCAGCGCTGAACTGACTCTGTGACTGTGACCTTCCATCATCGTCACTCCCTCAGCACTGAACTGACTCTGTGACTGTGACCTACAGCCATTGTCACTCACTCTGCACTGAACTGTCTGTGACTGTGGCCTGCAGGCATCGTCTCTCACTCTGCACTGAACTGATTCTGTGACGGTGACCTGCAGCCATCGTCACTCGCTCAACACTGAACTGTCTGTGACTGTGACCTGCCCCCATCGCCACTCCTCAGCACTGAACTGACTCTGTGACTATGACCTACAGCCATCGTCACTCCTCAGCACTGAACTGACTCTGTGACTGTGACCTGCCACCATCGTCACTCCCTCAGCACTGAACTGTCTGTGACTGTGACCTACATCCATCGTCATTCCTCAGCACTGAACTGTCTGTGACTGCGACCTGCAGCCATCGTCACTCCTCAGCACAAACCGTCTGTGACTGTGACCTGCCACTATCGTCACTCCTCAGCACTGAACTGACTCTGTGACTATGACCTACAGCCATCGTCACTCCTCAGCACTGAACTGACTCTGTGACTGTGACCTGCCACCATCGTCACTCCCTCAGCACTGAACTGTCTGTGACTGTGACCTACATCCATCGTCATTCCTCAGCACTGAACTGTCTGTGACTGTGACCTGCAGCCATCGTCACTCCTCAGCACTGAACCGTCTGTGACTGTGACCTGCCACTATCGTCACTCCCTCAGCACTGAACTGTCTGTGACTGTGACCTACCGCCATCGTCACTCCTCAGCACTGAACTGACTCTGTGACTTTGACCTGCAGCCATCCTCACTCCTCAGCACTGAACTGACTCTGTGACTGTGACCTACAGCCATTGTCACTCCTCAGCACTGAACTGACTCTGTGACTGTGACCTGCAGCCATCGTCACTCGCTCAACACTGAACTGTCTGTGACTGTGACCTGCCCCCATCGTCACTCCTCAGCACTGAACTGTCTGTGACTGTGACCTGCCCTCATCGTCACTCCTCAGCACTGAACTGACTCTGTGACTGTGACCTTCCATCATCGTCACTCCCTCAGCACTGAACTGACTCTGTGACTGTGACCTACAGCCAATGTCACTCACTCTGCACTGAACTCTCTGTGACTGTGGCCTGCAGGCATCGTCTCTCACTCTGCACTGAACTGATTCTGTGACGGTGACCTGCAGCCATCGTCACTCGCTCAACACTGAACTGTCTGTGACTGTGACCTGCCCCCATCGTCACTCCTCAGCACTGAACTGACTCTGTGACTATGACCTACAGCCATCGTCACTCCTCAGCACTGAACTGACTCTGTGACTGTGACCTGCCCCCATCGTCACTCCTCAGCACTGAACTGACTCTGTGACTATGACCTACAGCCATCGTCACTCCTCAGCACTGAACTGACTCTGTGACTGTGACCTACAGCCATTGTCACTCCCTCAGCACTGAACTGACTCTGTGACTGTGACCTGCAGCCATTGTCACTCCCTCAGCACTGAACTGACTCTGTGACTGTGGCCTGCCACTATCGTCACTCCCTCGGCACTGAACTGACTCTGTGACTGTGACCTACAGCCATTGTCACTCCCTCAGCACTGAACTGACTCTGTGACTGTGACCTACAGCCATTGTCACTCACTCTGCACTGAACTGTCTGTGACTGTGGCCTGCAGCCATCGTCTCTCACTCTGCACTGAACTGACTCTGTGACTGTGACCTACAGCCATTGTCACTCACTCTGCACTGAACTGTCTGTGACTGTGGCCTGCAGGCATCGTCTCTCACTCTGCACTGAACTGATTCTGTGACGGTGACCTGCAGCCATCGTCACTCGCTCAACACTGAACTGTCTGTGACTGTGACCTGCCACTATCGTCACTCCCTCAGCGCTGAACTGACTCTGTGACTGTGACCTTCCATCATCGCCACTCCCTCAGCACTGAACTGACTCTGTGACTGTGACCTACAGCCATTGTCACTCACTCTGCACTGAACTGTCTGTGACTGTGGCCTGCAGGCATCGTCTCTCACTCTGCACTGAACTGATTCTGTGACGGTGACCTGCAGCCATCGTCACTCGCTCAACACTGAACTGTCTGTGACTGTGACCTGCCCCCATCGCCACTCCTCAGCACTGAACTGACTCTGTGACTGTGACCTGCAGCCATCGTCACTCCCTCAGCACTGAACTGTCTGTGACTGTGACCTGCCACTATCGTCACTCCCTCAGCGCTGAACTGACTCTGTGACTGTGACCTTCCATCATCGTCACTCCCTCGGCACTGAACTGACTCTGTGACTATGACCTACAGCCATCGTCACTCCTCAGCACTGAACTGACTCTGTGACTGTGACCTGCCACCATCGTCACTCCCTCAGCACTGAACTGTCTGTGACTGTGACCTACATCCATCGTCATTCCTCAGCACTGAACTGTCTGTGACTGTGACCTGCAGCCATCGTCACTCCTCAGCACTGAACCGTCTGTGACTGTGACCTGCCACTATCGTCACTCCTCAGCACTGAACTGACTCTGTGACTATGACCTACAGCCATCGTCACTCCTCAGCACTGAACTGACTCTGTGACTGTGACCTGCCACCATCGTCACTCCCTCAGCACTGAACTGTCTGTGACTGTGACCTACATCCATCGTCATTCCTCAGCACTGAACTGTCTGTGACTGTGACCTGCAGCCATCGTCACTCCTCAGCACTGAACCGTCTGTGACTGTGACCTGCCACTATCGTCACTCCTCAGCACTGAACTGACTCTGTGACTATGACCTACAGCCATCGTCACTCCTCAGCACTGAACTGACTCTGTGACTGTGACCTGCCACCATCGTCACTCCCTCAGCACTGAACTGTCTGTGACTGTGACCTACATCCATCGTCATTCCTCAGCACTGAACTGTCTGTGACTGTGACCTGCAGCCATCGTCACTCCCTCAGCACTGAACTGTCTGTGACTGTGACCTACCGCCATCGTCACTCCTCAGCACTGAACTGACTCTGTGACTTTGACCTGCAGCCATCCTCACTCCTCAGCACTGAATTGACTCTGTGACTGTGACCTACAGCCATTGACACTCCTCAGCACTGAACTGACTCTGTGACTGTGACCTGCAGCCATCGTCACTCGCTCAACACTGAACTGTCTGTGACTGTGACCTGCCTCCATCGTCACTCCTCAGCACTGAACTGTCTGTGACTGTGACCTGCCCTCATCGTCACTCCTCAGCACTGAACTGACTCTGTGACTGTGACCTTCCATCATCGTCACTCCCTCAGCACTGAACTGACTCTGTGACTGTGACCTACAGCCAATGTCACTCACTCTGCACTGAACTCTCTGTGACTGTGGCCTGCAGGCATCGTCTCTCACTCTGCACTGAACTGATTCTGTGACGGTGACCTGCAGCCATCGTCACTCGCTCAACACTGAACCGTCTGTGACTGTGACCTGCCACTATCGTCACTCCCTCAGCGCTGAACTGACTCTGTGACTGTGACCTTCCATCATCGTCACTCCCTCGGCACTGAACTGACTCTGTGACTATGACCTACAGCCATCGTCACTCCTCAGCACTGAACTGACTCTGTGACTGTGACCTGCCACCATCGTCACTCCCTCAGCACTGAACTGTCTGTGACTGTGACCTACATCCATCGTCATTCCTCAGCACTGAACTGTCTGTGACTGTGACCTGCAGCCATCGTCACTCCTCAGCACTGAACCGTCTGTGACTGTGACCTGCCACTATCGTCACTCCTCAGCACTGAACTGACTCTGTGACTATGACCTACAGCCATCGTCACTCCTCAGCACTGAACTGACTCTGTGACTGTGACCTGCCACCATCGTCACTCCCTCAGCACTGAACTGTCTGTGACTGTGACCTACATCCATCGTCATTCCTCAGCACTGAACTGTCTGTGACTGTGACCTGCAGCCATCGTCACTCCTCAGCACTGAACCGTCTGTGACTGTGACCTGCCACTATCGTCACTCCCTCAACACTGAACTGACTCTGTGACTGTGACCTGCAGCCATCGTCACTCCTCAGCACTGAACTGACTCTGTGACTGTGACCTGCAGCCATCCTCACTCCTCAGCACTGAACTGACTCTGTGACTGTGACCTACAGCCATTGTCACTCCTCAGCACTGAACTGACTCTGTGACTGTGACCTGCAGCCATCGTCACTCGCTCAACACTGAACTGTCTGTGACTGTGACCTGCCCCCATCGTCACTCCTCAGCACTGAACTGTCTGTGACTGTGACCTGCCCTCATCGTCACTCCTCAGCACTGAACTGACTCTGTGACTGTGACCTTCCATCATCGTCACTCCCTCAGCACTGAACTGACTCTGTGACTGTGACCTACAGCCAATGTCACTCACTCTGCACTGAACTCTCTGTGACTGTGGCCTGCAGGCATCGTCTCTCACTCTGCACTGAACTGATTCTGTGACGGTGACCTGCAGCCATCGTCACTCGCTCAACACTGAACTGTCTGTGACTGTGACCTGCCCCCATCGTCACTCCTCAGCACTGAACTGACTCTGTGACTATGACCTACAGCCATCGTCACTCCTCAGCACTGAACTGACTCTGTGACTGTGACCTGCCCCCATCGTCACTCCTCAGCACTGAACTGACTCTGTGACTATGACCTACAGCCATCGTCACTCCTCAGCACTGAACTGACTCTGTGACTGTGACCTGCCACCATCGTCACTCCTCAGCACTGAACTGACTCTGTGACTGTGACCTGCAGCCATCGTCACTCCTCAGCACTGAACTGACTCTGTGACTGTGACCTACAGCCATTGTCACTCCTCAGCACTGAACTGACTCTGTGACTGTGACCTGCCACCATCGTCACTCCTCAACACTGAACTGTCTGTGACTGTGACCTGCCACCATCGTCACTCCCTCAGCACTGAACTGTCTGTGACTGTGACCTGCCACCATTGTCACTCCCTCAGCACTGAACTGTCTGTGACTGTGACCTACATCCATCGTCATTCCTCAGCACTGAACTGTCTGTGACTGTGACCTGCAGCCATTGTCACTCCCTCAGCACTGAACTGTCTGTGACTGTGACCTACAGCCATCTTCACTCGCTCAGCACTGAACTGTCTGTGACTGTGACCTGCCACCATCGTCACTCCCTCAGTACTGAACTGTCTGTGACTGTGACCTACAGCCATCGTCATTCCTCAGCACTGAACTGTTTGTGACTGTGACCTGCAGCCATTGTCACTCCCTCAGCACTGAACTGACTCTGTGACTGTGACCTGCAGCCATCGTCACTCCTCAACACTCAACTGCATCTGTGACTGTGACCTGCAGCCATCGTCACTCCTCAGCACTGAACTGTCTGTGACTGTGACCTGCAGGATCATCACTCCTCAGCACTGAACTGACTCTGTGACTGTGGCCTGCCACTATCGTCACTCGCTCAACACTGAACTGACTCTGTGACTGTGACCTGCAGCCATCGTCACTCCTCAGCACTGAACTGTCTGTGACTGTGACCTGCAGACATCGTCACTCCCTCAGCACTGAACCGTCTGTGACTGTGGTCAGAGCCACCGTCTCTCACTCTGCACTGAACTGACTCTGTGACTGTGACCTGCAGCCATCATCTCCCACTCTGCACTGAATTGACTCTGTGACTGTGACCTGCAGCCATTGTCACTCCCTCAGCACTGAACTGACTCTGTGACTGTGACCTGCCACCATCGTCACTCCTCAACACTGAACTGACTCTGTGACTGTGACCTGCAGACATCATCACTCCTCAGCACTGAACTGACTCTGTGACTGTGACCTACAGCCATTGTCACTCACTCTGCACTGAACTGACTCTGTGACTGTGACCTACAGCCATTGTCACTCCCTCAGCACTGAACTGACTCTGTGACTGTGACCTGCCACCATCGTCACTCCTCAGCACTGAACTGACTCTGTGACTGTGACCTGCAGCCATCGTCACTCACTCTGCACTGAACTGTCTGTGACTGTGGCCTGCAGCCATCGTCTCTCACTCTGCACTGAACTGTCTGTGACTGTGACCTGCCCCCATCGTCACTCCTCAGCACTGAACTGACTCTGTGACTATGACCTACAGCCATCGTCACTCCTCAGCACTGAACTGACTCTGTGACTGTGACCTGCAGCCATCGTCACTCCTCAGCACTGAACTGACTCTGCGACTGTGACCTACAGCCATTGTCACTCACTCAGCACTGAACTGTTTGTGACTGTGACCTGCCACTATCGTCACTCCTCAGCACTGAACTGACTCTGTGACTGTGACCTGCAGCCATCGTCACTCCTCAGCACTGAACTGACTCTGCGACTGTGACCTACAGCCATTGTCACTCACTCTGCACTGAACTGTCTGTGACTGTGGCCTGCAGCCATCGTCTCTCACTCTGCACTGAACTGACTCTGTGACTGTGACCTGCCACCATCGTCACTCCTCAGCACTGAACTGACTCTGTGACTGTGACCTGCCACCATCGTCACTCCCTCAGCACTGAACTGACTCTGTGACTGTGACCTACAGCCATCGTCACTCCTCAGCACTGAACCGTCTGTGACTGTGACCTGCCACTATCGTCACTCCCTCAGCGCTGAACTGACTCTGTGACTGTGACCTACAGCCATTGTCACTCCCTCAGCACTGAACTGACTCTCTGACTGTGACCTACAGCCATTGTCACTCACTCTGCACTGAACTGTCTGTGACTATGACCTGCAGCCATCGTCACTCCTCAGCACTGAACTGTCTGTGACTGTGGACTGCCACCATCGTCACTCCCTCAGCACTGAACTGACTCTGTGACTTTGGCCTGCGACCTTCAAGCTCCTGGACCATCTTCACTTGCCTGGGCACTGAGCTGTTCCCTGCAGCCGTGGTGATCGTGGACCAGCTTCACTCGCCTCAGTGGCTCCGTGGCTGTGGACACACTTTCGGAGATTCTGTGGTTTATGTTATTTGTTTACTTTTTACTGTTTTCAGGATTTGTTCTTTTTTTAACACATTGGATGTTTGATGATCATCAGAGTGTGGTTTCTTTTCTTTGTGTTTCTTTGTTTTGTGGCTGCCTGCAGCAAGGTGAATCTCAAGGTCGATTCCAATATACATACTTGGATAATAAATGTACTTCGAACTTTGCACAAGCAGGTCTGGCTTGGCTATGAATCTTGGTCAGCATGGACCAGTTGGGCTGACGGGCCTGTTTTCATGCTGAATGACTCTTTGGCCTGAGAGATGAGTTTGACACTTGGTAATTCTGGACCATAAGCTATTGGAGCTGAATGAAGCCATTTGGCCTGCTGACGGACATCTGGTCAGGCTATCTTGTGTACACTAATTGGTGGTAGGGACTCTCTCTGCATTGTTAGGCTGTGTGAGATTCATTAAAGCAAAGGTATTGAAATTAGTCTTCAGCCTTTCACCTTAAAACTCTATTTCAATCCTCTCTTGCATCCCCTTCCTACTCTGTCTCTTTATCTCCTTCTCCAAAAGCCACCTCTCACAAACCCTTTTACGGGCCTTTTACCTTTGTCTGGTGGAGGAACAGTAGACATGGAAGCTGTGTAGCCTCAGTTGTAGCAAGAACTAGGCCTCAAAGCTCGGGCTTGCCTGCTGCTGCAGATGAGGTGAGAGACGCAGAAGCAATTACAGTATGGTTGAGCTCGGCTGGGACCTGACCTTACCCATCGGTGCTGCCCTCCTGTGTTCGAGCAGTGGAATGACAGGCAGGAATGTGTACGTCTATCCACTGACGGGAGACCGTAACATTGATTGCTAGACATTGTCACTCAGAGTCTTGGACTATATACATTTTTATTTTGAGTGAATATGCTTCTTTGCTCAATATGTTACTCCCTATTTTTGAATGTTTGCTTGCTATTTTGAATGTTTTGCCCCTTAGCCCCAGAGGAAAACTGTCTCATTCAGCTGCATCTATGCTTGACTTGAATGATAATTAAATTTGAGTTGATTTGGTTTGATTCTCCCCTCCCTTTCCCTACCCTGCCTTTCTCTCTCCCTCCCTCTCCCTCTTTTTCTGTCTCTCTCGCTCTCTCCATCTCTGTCTCCCTCTCCCTGTCCTCTGTATTTGCCTTTCTCACTCCTTTCCTCAGCCATCACTATATATATATCTTTCACTATCTCTCTCCCCCCTCTCTTTCCCCCTCTCTCTCACTCACACACTCTCTGTCTGTCTGGCTCTCTCACTCTCTGTCTCTCTATCATTCTCTCTCCACTCTGTCTCCCTCTCTCTTCCTACCTCACCCCCCCCCCCCCCGCTCTCTGTATCTGCTCTATGCTGATGGCCCCTTTATGAAAAGCTGCAGGGTATTTTTCTGCCACTCTGTGTAAATTCTTTCTTTCGACATGACCACACATTTCCTGTAGTAACTTGGTCATCAAGGCTTTGCAGACTCAGATATTTATGCAAGCAGAGCAAAAATGATTAATTTTTCACAAAGAGAGCTGGAAATTATATGACAAATGTTTAGTCATAAATAATTGGCAGACATCGACTGAGAAGTACAGTGGATTTACTACTTTGTGTCAGAAGGCATTTACTGCAAAGATAAAACAGATGATGTATAATTTAAAATGTTCTTTATGCTTAGCCAAAGCTTCCAGCCTCTCTTCTGAAGAGATTAGCTGAAACTCAGCTGAAGTATCAGCACCAATCCGACTGTGCAAAAATATTGATCATCTGCCCACTGGAAGATGGGAAATGGTGGATGTAACGATGGGTGAGATTAAACATTATCACCTTCTGCAGATCAAATTCATCAGCTTTATTTGCATTTTACACTTACACGTTGAGTTGAGTTGTTCTCCGATCCTGGCGATTTACTGGCAATCGTTTCATCACCACACGAGGAATCATTGTCAGCTGGCTGTCAATTGTGGCGTGCCCTCCGAATGCATGGCCTTTATGTACTTTTCAATCAGCTGGTTGGTCATCATCATTTCGGACACTCAGTTGTGATGTGAGGAGGAAGCCTTGTCGCTGATTGGCTATGGTTGAGGTCTGGAATTTTGTGCACATTCCGCACGTCTGAGAAATGACAGCCCAACTACTCTAAGAACGTAGAACATTTGTCCAGCTACAGACGCTCACAGTACCCACTTACTTCATCGCATCTCTCAGCCCACGATCAAGTTGTTTAGTTACGTCAACTACAAATCAGAGGATGATGGTTGGCTTGAGTTGTTCCCCAATCTTGGCAATTTAGTTGCAAATGTTTCGTCACCATACGAGGAGACATCTTCAGTGTGCTGTTGATTGTGGTGTGTCCTCTGAATGCAGCAACTGCAGCAAGTATCACATCGGCCAGTCTGGGAGAAAACTATCCACAAGGATCCATGAACATTGACTGGCTGTGAAGCGATGTGACCAACTGTCCCTCGTCTCTACCCTTAAAGATTGAGAGAGACACAAATTCAACTGGACATCTGTGAAAGTCGTGGCACAAGCAACCATATGGCAGTCAAGGGAGTTCCTAGAAGCAAGGTTTTCCATGAACAATTCTGTAAACACATCAACCTAGATCACAACTGTTTCCACAATGGCGACCACTCAGCAGATTGATAAGTATATAAAGGCCACGTGTTCGGAGGACACACCACAATCAACAGTGCACTGATGATATCTCCTCATATGGTCAAGAAACGTTTGCAAGTAAATCACCAAAATCAGAGAACAACTCACCCAAATCATCAACCACCCGGGCTACACATTTTGCAAATTATTTCCAACACTCACACAATTAGGGATTTATTTATTTGTTCAGATACACTGTGGAACAGGCTCTTCCAGCTCTATGGGCAAAGCCACCAGCAGTCCCCAGATCTAATCCTAGCCTAATCACGGGACAACTTACAATGACTAATTAACCTACCAACTGAAACCAGAGCACCTGGAAGAAACTCACGTGCACACAGGAAGGGGTGTACAGACCCTGAGCTGTGATAATGTCACACTAACCACTTCACTACCCTGGTGCCCCACAGAGTTATCCATCCACAAGTAGGTTACCCTGTGATCAGGCTAGTGTGAAATAGTGACTTGCTGGGTTGTATGACATGTTGGTCCAGAAGGGCTTGTTCCACGCTGTGTACATCTATAAAATGTCCAACATGTTGGGGAACCATTGATTTGAGCCTTGGGGTTAGAAGAGACTGATTAACAATGCACGCTCACAGGACTGAACCCAAGTGCGAGGAAATGCAGACTCTCCCTGTCACGATGGCCGCTGGCACCATCTCAACCCAGATGTGAAGGATGGTAGACTGAGTCACGGATAACACTGGCAACAGCTCGACCCAGGAGCAGAGGGTCGGTAGACTTTCTCTGTCATGGTGGTCACTGACCACGACTCAGCCCAGGAGCGGAGGAGTTACGAACACCCCATGAAGAGATGGAAACAAGAGGATAGACATAGGAAAACCAACGGAGCCTCAGAGGCACGACCGAGTGACACTGCGATACAAATCATTCTCCACAAACTCACAAGGGTTCTGCTAACAGAGCACAAAGAGATCCCCTTTAAATAATCATAGAATGTGTGAAACAGGTGCCGCTCAAAATTAACTTGACAAGATTAAACCAAAAGTACCTGGGCTTGACAATGAGTAAATCCAGGTGGTTGAGAAACCTGAAGCACAGAGCTCTAGGACAAGCCACTCTAGAGGCCCATGGGGATCATGACACAATCTGATAGTGAAGGAACTAGAGAACTGTGATCATAAATGATAGAATCTCATATGAAAATTAATAATACTGTCGTTCAACATGAAGGTAAGGTATGATTTAAATGGCACAAGAATTGAAAAGGCAGTGTGTCAGGACCAGAGGCAATGGTCAGGCTGGTTCTGCTAGCTGCTTCGTGACATTTACTCTGCTCTTGGCTGAGGCCTGAGGCCTAAGGCCTGCTCTGGCTACTCCGGGTTCTGGGTCTGGGCTCCATGATATTTACTCTGCTCTGCACTGAACTGACACTGAGGCCTGAGGCCTGCTCTGGGCTTTGTGTCTATGGACTCACTTTTGCTCTAAATGCTAGTTGATTACTTTTATTGTTTTCATGATTTGTGTTTTTTTTCTCTCTCTCTCTGCACATTGGGTGTTTGATAGACTCTTAATGGGTTCTTTTGGGTTTCTTTGCTTTGTGGCTGCCTGTAAGGAGACGAATCTCAAGGTTGTATGAAGTGAACATACTTTGGACTTTGAACTTGAAATATGGAAATCAAGGTACTAAAACTTGACAGGGGACTGGCACTGGGAGGTTAGGAAACTACATTAATTGTCATTTTGTATGGCACTCACACTTCTAATTGAAGTGTGGACCGGAGGAGCAGGTGGAGCAGATGCAAGTCTGTCTGTTCAGGAGCCGGGGTTGGATCGATCTACATCTGGCATCTTGTCCACAGTCATTTCAACATGGCTGGCCCTGAGATGGCATCACCTGACACAATTCCTGAGGCTTGCAAGCCTCCACACGACATCTATGTGTGTCATGGTCCGGTCCGTGAAATCCGTATTCCAGTTCACGGTCCGGTCCATCGACCCTTGCTCCAGGTTTTCCTGTCTACCCTGTTTCTGTTCTTGTTGAGCTCTAATTGAGTCAGCTGATGCTCGTTGGGGCTGGCTGCATAAATACCTCCAGGGACCAGGGCGTGGCTGTTGGATTGTTCTTGTCCCTACTCCTTGTATCCCTTCCTCTGCCTCCTGTTTCCTCGCCTGAAGCCCTGCCTTGTCTTGCTGGAACTCTCGCCTCGCCTGAAGTTCTGTCTGGCCTTGCTTTGCCAGAAGCCTTGCCTTGTCTTGCTGGTAACTCTCGCCTCACCTGAAGTTCTCGTCTCGACTTGCATTGCCTGAAGCCTTGCCTTGTCTTGCTGGTAACTCTCGCCTCATCTCGCCTGCAGTCTTGTCCTGCAGCCACCCTGTACCTAGCTCCCTTCCTGTCCCTTGCCTCCACCTAGGTAAGCCAGGCCGTCTTGCCGTTACCTGCGGTTGGTTCTGTCCCTTCCTGTCCTATGCCTCCGTCGGGTGGTGATCTGCGCCCTGCCCAACAGTACTGCGAACAGCCCAGGAATACCGCGCACTGCCCAGGTGAACCGCGTCCTGCCCAGGAGGAGCCTGCCCAGCCTCAAGCCCGAAGACTCCGGCCTCCTGCCCAGCCTCAAGCCCGAAGACTCCGGCCTCCTGCCCAACCTCACCTCTAGCCTCTAGACTGAAGACTCCAGCCTCATTCTGCCTGCCAAGCCTCGACCTTGCCTAGTTCTGGGGTCCAAGCCAGAGGCAAGATCCAGATACTGGGTCCTTGTCCAGTCTCTGGCTCAGAGTCCAAGCCTGGGCTCCTAGCTCTCTTGTCCAGTCCTGTTCGAGGTTCCTGCTTTTTCTGTCCATGTCCTTGCCATCGTTCTGTATCCTAGTCCTGACCCTAGTACTTCAGTGTCTGTGTCTTGCACTTGGGTCCGTTCCCAGCCACCTCCTTATGACAGAACAATCCAGCCCACCATGGACCCAGCGACATAGACACTGTCGCTTTCCTCTTGCCACCCAGGGTTCCTTTCAGTTTAATACTCTCCCACCTGCTCGGGTCGTCCATAGTCTGGATACCCTGTTTGGTCACCAAGAAGCTGCCATGGGGTGGGGGTGGGGAGGGGCGCTCCTATCATGGTCCGGTCCATGAAGTCCGTATTCCGGTTCACGGTCCGGTCCATCGACCCTTGCTCCAGGTTTTCCTGTGTACCCTGTTTCTGTCCTTGTTGAGCTAATTGAGGCAGCTGATGCTTGTTGGGGCTGGCTGCATAAATACCTCCAGAGACCAGGGCGTGGCTGCTGGATTGTTCTTGTCCTTACTCCTTGTATCCCTTCCTCTGCCTTCTATTTCCTCACCTGAAGCCCTGCCTTGCCTTGCTGGTAACTCTCGCCTCGTCTCACCTGCAGTCATGTCTTGGAGCCACCCTGTACCTAGCTCCCTTCCTGTCCCTTACCTCCACCCAGGTAAGCCAGGGCGTCTTGCCGTTACCTGCGGTTGGTTCTGTCCCTTCTTGTCCCTTCCTGTCCCTTGCCTCAGTCGGGTAAGCCAGGCCGTCTTGCCGTTACCTGCGGTCGGTTCTGTCTCTTCCTGTCCCTTGCCTCTGTCGGGTAGTGATCCGCGCCCTACCCAGGAGTACCGCGTCCTGCTCAGGAGGAGCTTGCTTAGCCTCAAGCCTGAAGACTCCAGTCTCCTACCTAGCCTCCAGCCTCCTGCCTTCTGCCAAGTCTCGCCTCAAGCCTGAAGACTCCAGCCTTCTGCCAAGCCTCACCTCTAGCCTCAAACCTGAAGACTCCAGCCTCCTGCCAAGCCTCGCCTCTACCCTCAGGCCTGCACACTCCAGCCTCGTCCTGCCTGCCTGCCAAGCCTCATCCTTGCCTAGTTCTGGGGTCCAAGCCAGAGGCAAGAGCGAGGTACTGGGTCCTTGTCCAGTCTCTGGCTCAGAGTCCAAGCCCGGGCTCCTAGCTCCCTTGTCCAGTCCTGTTCCAGGTTCCTGGTTTTCCTGTCCATCTCCTTGCCATCGCCCTGTATCCTAGTCCTGTCCCTAGTACTTCAGTGTCTGTGTCTTGCACTTGGGTTTGTTCCCAGCCACCTCTTTATCACAATGTGTTGATCTATGGAGGGCTAGATTAATGGCTACTGGTAATAGATAACATTTAAAAAGTAATTTATAGTGCAGAATAATACGTTGCTTTAAGGTAAAAAATGAAATTTTGTTCAGCAGTTCATTAATGATGAAATCAGAGGTAATCTTTGGCATAAAGGACTGTCATATGCTATCCCCTCAAATAACCAGCCAGTATGTGGCCTGGGCGGGTTGCAGACTTCGGACAAGATAATCAAGACAGTGATCAGGAAATGCAAAATGAGAATGTAAGGTTAATCTAATCAGAAATAGAATAAGGGTGGGAATGTTTCTGCAGGTGCATAAAAAGAAATGATTCAGTCAAAGTAACGTTTGTCTTTTACAGACTGAGGCAAATATTCATAAATATTCAATAGTGAGAAATTAGAAAAAGGCAGAGAAATTATAGACCCTTTCTCTGTCTGTTTTCCTAAAGGAGGACAGAGAAATCCTTCTGGAATTCAGAAGAATGAGGGGTGACCTCACTGAAGCCTATCGAATATTGCAAGGCCTTGATAGACTGCACGTGGTAAGGATGTTTCTTATAGTGGGAGAGTCTAAGACTAGAGAATATAGCTTCAAAATAGAGGGGTGTCCTTTTAGAACAGAGATGAGGAAGAATTTCTTTCGCCAGACAGTGGTAAATCTGTGGAATTCATTGCCACAGGTGGCTGTCGAGGCCAAGTCACTGTGAATATTTAGGGCAGAGGTGATAGATTCTTGGTTAGTCAGGCCATTAAGGGATATGGGGAGAAGGCAGGAGATTGGGGCTGGACAGAGAAAATGAATCAGCCATGATGAATTGGCAGTACAGACACGATGGGCCAGGTGGCCTAATTCTGCTCTGTTCTGAAGGAATGTCCTTCTATTCTAAGGCTGTACCCTCTGGTACTAGACTTCCCCCACTATAGGAAACATCCTCCCAATTCCACTCTGTCTAGGCCTTTCAATATTCGATAAGTTTCAGTAAGATTCTCCCTTATTTTCCAAATTCTAGCGAGTACAGGTCCAGAGCCATCAAATGCTCCACCTTTGTTAACCCCTTCATTCCCAGGATTATTTTTATGAACCTCCTCTGGACCTTCTCCAATGCCAACAGAAAACTTCATTTTTCCAATGTGGTCTGACCAATGCCTAATAAGGGCTTAGCATTACATCATTTCTACTAAGACCATAGGACATAGGAGCAGAATTAGGCTATTCAGCCCATTGAGTCTGCTCCACTATTCCATCATGGCTGATTTATTATCCCTCTCAACCCCATTCTCCTGCCTTCATCTGCAAACTTGGCCACAAAGCCATCAATTCTGTCATCCAAATCACTAACACACAATGTGAAAAGAAGCCTTCCCAACTCAGACCACCAGCAGCAGCCAACCAGAAAAGCCTCCCTTTATTTCCATTCTCTGCCTCCTGTCAACCTTCTATCCATGTCAGTCCTGAAGAAGGATCTTGGCCCAAAATGTCAACTCTTTATCCACCTACCTAGATACTGCCTGATCTGCTGAGTTCCTCCAGAATTGTGTGTGTGTTGCTCAAGATTTCCAGGATTTGTAGACTCTCACAGCTATCTGGACCATTCCTCTTCTCACCCTGTCTCTTGCAAAAACGCCATCCCCTTCTCGCAATTCCTCCGTCTCCGCCGCATCTGCTCTCAGGATGAGGCTTTTCATTCTAGGACGAGGGAGATGTCTTCCTTTTTTAAAGTAAGAGGCTTCCCTTCCTCCACTATCAACTCTGCTCTTAAACGCATCTCCCCCATTTCACGCACATCTGCTCTCACTCCATCCTCTCGCCACCCCACTAGGAATAGGGTTCCCCTGGTCCTCAACTACCACCCCACCAGCCTCCGGGTCCAACATATTATTCTCCGTAACTTCCACCACCTCCAACGGGATCCCACCACTAAGCACATCTTTCCCTCCCCCCCCCCCCCCCTGCATTCCGCAGGGATCGCTCCCTACACAACTCCCTTGTCCATTCGTCCCCCCCCCATCCCTCCCCACTGATCTCCCTCCTGGCACTTATCCGTGTAAGCGGAACAAGTGCTACACATGCCCTTACACTTCCTCCCTTACCACCATTCAGGGCCCCAAACAGTCCTTCCAGGTGAGGCAACACTTCACCTGTGAGTCGACTGGGGTGATATACTGCGTCCGGTGCTCCCGATGTGGCCTTTTATATATTGGCGAGACCCGACGCAGACTGGAAGACCGCTTTGCTGAACATCTACGCTCTGTCCGCCAGAGAAAGCAGGATCTCCCAGTGGCCACGCATTTTAATTCCACATCCCATTCTCATTCTGACATGTCCATCCACGGCCTCCTCTACTGTAAAGATGAAGCCACACTCAGGTTGGAGGAACAACACCTTATATTCCGTCTGGGTAGCCTTCAACTTGATGGCATGAACATCGACTTCTCTAACTTCCACTAAGGCCCCACCTCCCCCTCGTACCCCATCTGTTACTCATTTTTATGCACACATTCTTTCTCTCACTCTCCTTTTTCTCCCTCTGTCCCTCTGAATATACCTTTTGCCCATCCTCTGGGGGCCCCCCCCTCCCCCCCGTCTTTCTTCCCGGACCTCCTGTCCCGTGATCCTCTCATATCCCTTTTGCCAATCACCTGTCCAGCTCTTGGCTCCATCCCTCCCCCTCCTGTCTTCTCCTGTCATTTTGGATCTCCCCCTCCCCCTCCAACTTTCAAATCCCTTACTCACTCTTCCTTCAGTTAGTCCTGACGAAGGGTCTCGGCCTGAAACGTCGACTGTACCTCTTCCTAGAGATGCTGCCTGGCCTGCTGCGTTCACCAGCAACTTTGATGTGTGTTGCTTGAAATTCCAGTATCTGCAGAATTCCTGTTATTTGTAGACTTTCTTGTGTTGTTTGCTAGTACTGTTCCTGTAATACCATAGGCACTTGTCTTGTTTAGAAACCTCATGTACGTTACTGTTTCAAAGGCCTTTTTAAAAACCCAAGTACACAACATCCACCGATTCTCCTTTGTCTATCCTGCTTGTTATTTCCTCAAAGAATTCCAGCAGATTTGACAGCTGCGATTTATCTTCAAGAAATTAATGCTGAAGTTGGCCTACATTATCCTGTGCCTCCAAGTACCATGAAACCTTATCTTTCATAATGGACTCCAACATCTTCCCAACCACTGAGGTCAGACTAACTAGCCTCAAGCTTCCCGATTTTTTTTTTTTTTTCCTCCCTCCTTTCTTAAAAAGTGGAAATGTAGAAAACCTACAGCACAATACAGGCCCTTTGGCCCACAAAGCTGCGCCGAACATGTCCTTACCTTAGAAATTACCTAGGGTTACCCATAGCCCTCTATTTTTCTCAGCTCTATGTACCTGTCCAGGAGTCTCTTAAAAGACCCTACCATATCTGCTCCCCAATCCAGGCAACATCCTTGTAAATCTCCTCTGAACCCTTTCTAGTTTCCACATCCTTCCTGTAGTGAGGTGACCAGAACTGAGCACAGTACCCCTAGTGGGGTCTAACCAGGGTCCTATATAGCTGGAACATTACCTCTTGGCTCCTAAACTCAATCCCATGGTTGATGAAAACCAATGCACCATATACCTTCTTAACCACAGAGTTAACCTGTGCAGCAGCTTTGAGTGTCCTATCGACTTGGACCCCAAGATCCCTCTGATCCTCCACACTGCCAAGAGTCTCACCATTAATACTGTATTCTGTCATCATATTTGACTTACCAAAATGAACCACCTCACACTTACTGTATCTGGGTTGAACGCCATCTGCCACTTCTCAGCCCGGTTTGGCATCCTATGAATGTCCCATTGTAACCTCTGACAGCCCACCACACTATCCACAACACACCCAACCTTTGTGTCATCAGCAAATTTACTAACCCATCCCTCCACTTCCTCATCCAGGTCATTTATAAAAATCACAAAGAGAAGGGGTCCCAGAACAGATCTCTGAGGCACACCACTGGTGACCAACCTCCATGCAGAATATGACCCGTCTACAACCACTCTTTGCATTCTCTGGGCCAGCCAGTTCTGGATTCACAAAGCAATGTCCCTTTGGATCCCATGCCTCCTTAGGGAA
>NW_027278446.1:33805-206543 GCF_030028105.1 Mobula birostris
GTGTATTTGTTGTCATACAAAATCTCTTCAAACTCCTAATGAAGTATAGACACTGTCTTGTCTTTATGTTGGGACCAGGTTAGGTCCGCAGAGATCTTAACACCCAGGAACTTAAAACTGCTCACTTTCTCCACTTCAGATCCCTCTGTGAGGACTGGTATGTGTTCCTTCATCTTACCCTTCCTGAAGTCCACAATCAGCTCTTTCGTCTTACTGATGTTGAGTGCCAGGTTGCTACTGCGACACCACTCCACTAGTTGGCATATCTCACACCTGTACGCCCTCTCGCCTCCATCTGAGTCTCTACCAACAATGTTTGTATCATTAGCAAATTTATAGATGGTATTTAAGCTATGCCTAGCCACACAGTCATGTGTATACAGAGAGTAGAGCAATGGGCTAAGCACACACCCTTGAGGTGCACCAGTGTTGATCGTCAGCGAGGAGGAGATATTATCCCCAATCCTCACAGATTGTGGTCTTTCAGTTAGGAAGTCAAGGATCCAATTGCAGAGGGAGGTACAGAGGCCCAGGTTCTTGGACTCCTCAATCAGGATTGTGGGAATGATGGTGTTAAATGCTGAGTTATAGTCAATGAACAGCATCCTGACATACTGTAGTTGTTTGTATTGTCTAGGTGGTCTAAAGCCGTGTGAAGAGCCATTGAGATTGCATTTGCCATTAACTTATTGTGGCAAAAGGCAAATTGCAGTGAGTCCAGGTCCTTGCTGAGGCAGGAGTTCAGTCTAGTCGTGATTAACCTCTCAAAGCATTTCATCACCGTCAGTGTGAGTGCTCCCAGGCGATAGTCATTAAGGCAGCTCATATTATTCTTCTTAGACACTGGTATAATTGTTCCCTATTTGAAGCAAGTGGGAACTTCTGCCCATAGCAGTGAGAAGTTGAAAATGTCCTTGGATACTCCTACTAGTTGGTTGGCACAGGTTTTCAGAGCCTTACCAGGAACTCCATTGGGACCTTCGGCCTTGCAAGGGTATACTCTTTTTAAAGACAGGCTAATATTGGCCTCTGAGACAGAGATCACAGGGTCATCAGGTGCAACAGAGATCTTCACAGCTGTAGTTATATTCTCCCTTTCAAAGCGGGCATAGAAGGCGTTGAGTTCATCTGGTAGTGAAGCATCACTGCCATTCATACTATTGAGTTTTGCTTTGTAGGAAGTAATTTCTTGCAAACCCTGCCAGAGTTGTACTTCCAACGACCTCCTATTCTCATAAAGTACGCCCTCCAATCCAGGCAACATTCTTGTAGATCTCCTCTGCACTTTCTCTATAGTATCCACATCCTTCCTGTAGTGAGGTGACCAGACCTGAACACAATACTCCAAGTGGGGTCTGACCAAGGTCACCTCACGGCTCTTGAACTCAGTCCCACGGTTGATGAATGCCAACACACCATACACCTTAACAACACTGTCAACCTGCACAGCAGCTTTGAGTGTCTATTGACACAGACCCCAAGATCTCTCAGATCCTCCACACTGCCAAGAGTCTTGCCATTTATATTATATCCTTTCTTCAAATTTGACCTCCCAAAAAAAACCACTTCACACTTATTTGGGTTGAACTCCATCTGCCTCTTCTTAGCCCAGTTTTGCATCCTATCAATGTCCCACTGTAACCTCTGACAGCCCTCCACACTATCCACAACACCCCCAAACTTTGTGTCATCATCAAATTTATTAACCCATCCCTCCACTTTCTCATCCAGGTCATTTATAAAAAATCACAAAGAGAAGGGGTCCCAGAACAGATCCCTATGGAACACCACTGGTCACTGACCTCCATGCAGAATGTGAACCATCTACAACGACCCTTTGCCTTCTGTGGGCAAGCCAGTTCTGGATCCACAAAGCATGTTCTCCTTGGATCCCATGCCTCCTTACTTTCTGAAGAGCCTTGAATGGGGAACCTTATCAAATGCCTTATCAGCCCCGAATACGATGCAGCAGGGAGTTCAGAAGCTAATGGCCTGGGGGAAAAAACAGTTTCCCATCCTGACTGTTCTTGTTTTTATGCATTGGAGTCTCCTGCCTGGTGGTAGAAAGTCGAAGAGGATGCTGGATGGATGGATGAGATCCTTTATAATACTAAGGGCCCTGTGTATGTAGCACTCCTGATAAATATCCCTGATGGATGTAGGGAGACCCCTATGATCCTCTTTGCCATTCTCACGGTCCTGTGTAGGGATTTTTGGTCTGATGCTCGGCTGTTCCCAGACCAGATGGAGATCCCACAAAGCAAATATACCAACATACCACATCAGATGTCCTCTCTGTAGATACAAGGCCAGCATGGCCACCCATTTCTTCCAAAGCAAGCTGCCCACTGAAGCGATTGATGGAGGAACTTGACAACACAGCAATGCCCTTCCTTAAACAGGAGGCAGCACTGCACCCAGTATTTCAGATATCCTTATGTCAGTACATGAGGCATAACTTCTCTTCTTTTGTGTTCTACTGGCTCCCAAATTCATGTCAGTTTTTCTAATTTCTGACCCTGCATGCTAGCTTTGAGTGAGTCAGGTGCCAGATGTCCAGATCACTCGACACCTCAGGGGTAGAGATAGGAGCAATACCAACAGGCTATTCCCACTGAGGGTGGGTGGCACTAGTACGAGAGATTATAGGTTCCACGGTGGTTGCAAGGTCAATTTCAACATTTAAGAGAAGTTTGGATAGGTACATGGATGGTCCCGGACAGTTTAAATGGATTGATACTGACTTGATGGGGCAAAGAGCTTCTCTGCTGTACCTCTCTGTGGCTCTAACAAGCCTGGTATCTCCAACTTTCTGTTCCTGTTCCCTTTTTGAATAAAAGAGTTATGTTTGCGCTATTCTGATCAACCAGAACTTTCCCAAAATCTACTAAATTTTGGCAAAGTAATACCAATGCATCAACTATCTTCCAGAGCCAAGGGCGAAGCCCAGTAGGACCTGAGTCAATTGCTCAGTTCCACTGCCTGGTTGAGTGTGTAACTTTCCCAAGTCCTTCCTTCCCTTCTTCAAAAATCCACATTCACAGCGACTTGTGGGATGCTACCGACATCTTATCTAATGGCATCAGATGAAAAATGCCTGTTTAATTTGCCTGTCATTTCTTTGTTTCCATTCTAATTTCCCTTTCTGGAGAATCAATGCATGCCTTGTTCACTCTTGTCTAAAGTGGCTATAGAAACTGTCAGTTGTCACATTCCGGAGCAGCTCCATCTTGTAGTCTATTTTTTCCTTCCTTATTAATCTGCTAGACATTCTTTATAGTTTTTACAGAGATAAATGTAGATGTAATTGTCCTGGTATCACTGATAATAACTTATAAAACCTCAGCATTAAATCCTTGCTATTATGACCATAAGACCTAGGAGCAGAATTAGGCCATTCAGCCCATTAAGTCTGCTCTACCATTCTATCATGGCTGATATATGATTCTTCTCAACACCATTCTCCTACCTGTCCCCATAACCTTTGACGCACTGTCTAATCCATCAACACCCGCTTTAAATATGTCCAGTGGTCTCCACAGCCATTTGTGGCAGTGAATTCCACAAATTCGCCACCCTCTGACTAAAAAAATTCTTCCCCATCTCTGTTCTGAATGAACATCCCTCCATTCTAAAGTAAAGTTCTCTGGTCCCAGCCTCCACCACTATAGGAAACATCCTCTCCATATCCACTCTGTCGAGGCCTTTCAATATTAAATAGGTTTCAATAAGATCTATTCCTCATTCTTCTAAGTTCCGGCAAGTACAGTCCCAAAGATATTAAACGTTCCTCAGACATTAACCTTGATCCGAGAATCATTCTCATGAACTTCCTCTGGACCTTCTCCAATGTTAGCACATCTTTTCTTAGATAAGGAGACCAAAACTGCTCACAATACCCTGTGCAGTCTGACCAATACCTTATAAAGCCTCAGCATTCCATCCTTGCTATTATATTCCAGTCCTCTCAAAATGAATACTAACATTGCATTTGCCTTCCTTACCAGCGACTCAACCTGCAATTTTTCCTTTTGAGAATCCTGCCCGAGGACTCCCAAGACCTTCTAACCATCCACAGCCCTGTGTAGGAGACTCTTGGCCTCAGGACTGTAGCACACAGCAGAACGTCACAGAACAAAACAAGATGTGGCTGTAGAGGTGTTGTCGGGGTCACCATGTGAGTATTAGCCATGTGTTCATTTCTCGGTTAGTCTTTGTACTCATCGGTATTACTGCAGTGCTGCTTAGAAAATCCATTTATATAGCACAAAACAGGCCTTTCGGCCCATCTCATCCATGTTGACAAAGTGCCCATTGAACCCAGATTTCAGAATCAGAATCATGTTTAATATCACCAGCATACGTTGTGAAATTTGATGATGTTGTACGGCAGCAGTATAATGCAATATATAAAAATGTGTGAATTGCAGTAAGTATATTAAATAGTTAAATTAAATAAGTATTGCAAAAAGAGAAGAAAAATAGTGAGGTAGTGTTCATGGGTTCAATGTCTAGTCAGGAATTGGATGGCAGAGGGGAAGAAGCTGTTCATGAATTATTGAGTGTGTCCCTATAGGCTCTTGTACCTCCTTCCTGATGGTATCAATGAGAAGAAGGCATGTCCTGGGTGATGGGGGTCCTTAATGAAGGACACCATTTTTTTTTTTTTGAGGCTTCACTCCTTGGAGATGTCCTGGGTACTGGGGAGGCTAGTGCCCATGGTGGAGCTGACACAGTTTACAACCCTCTGCAGCTCACTTTGATCCTGAGCAGTAGCAACCACCCTCATCACCCCCACCCCCGCCATACCAGACGGTGATGCAGCCAGTTAGAGTGCTCTCCACAGTACATCTGTAGAAATTTGCAAGGGTCTTTGGTGACATAGCAAATATCCTCAAACACCTAATGAAACATAGCCACTGCCTTTCCTTCTTTATAGCTGCATTGATTCGTTGGGTCCAAGTTAGATCCTGAGAGATATTGACACCCAGGAACTGAAATTGTTCACTCTTTCCACTTTGATCCTTCTATGAGGTCTGGTGTGTATGCCCTTGTCTTATCCTTTCTGAAGTCCACAATCAGTTCTTTGGTCTAACTGATGTAGAATGCAAGGTTGTTGCTGTGACTGGCATGGTCCGGTCCATGAAGTATGCATTCCGGGTCACTGTCTGGTCCATCGGCCCTTGCTACCCTGTTTCTGTTCCTGTTGAGCTCTAATTGAGGCAGCTGATTCTCATTGAGGCTGGCTGTATAAATACCTCCAGAAACCAGGGCGTGGCTGCTGGATTGTTCTTGTCCTTACTGCTTGTATCCCTTCCCCTGCCCTCTGTTCCCTCACCTGAAGCCCTGCCTTGTCTTGCCGGTAACTCTCACCTCATTTCACCTGTAGTCTTGTCTTGGAGCCACCCTGTACCTAGCTCCCTTCCTGTCCTTTGTCTCCGCCAAGTAAGTCAGGCCGTCTTGCCGTTACCCTGCGGTTGGTTCTGTCCCTTCCTGTCCCTTGCCTCCATTGGGTGGAGCACCGTGCCCTGCCCAGGAGGAGCTTCAAGGCCCCAAGTCTCTAGCCAAGCCTCGTCTCAAGTCTCTAGCCAAACCTCACCTCAAGTCTCTAGTCTCAAGTCTCGTCCAGCCTGCCAGCCAAGTCTCATCCAGTTTTCGTGTCCGTGTCCTACCCCTCACCCTATATCCTAGTCCTGTCCCTAGTACTTCAGTGTCTGTGTCTTGCACTTGGGTCCGTTCCCAGCCCCCACTGTATGTCAGTGACACCACTCAACTAGCTGATCTATCTCACTCCTGTATACCCCTTCTGAGACTGTGCCAACGGCAAATTTATAGATGGCATTTGAGCTGTGCCTTGGGTTTAGAGAGAGTAGAGCAGTGGGCTAAACACACACCCCTGAGGTGTGCCAGTGTTGATTGTCTGCAAGGTGTTATTTCTGATCTACACGTTTGTCTGTGTTTGTCTCCAGGAGTTCCTAACCTTTTATATGCTTTGAAACCTAACTTTAACTAAGGGGTCTATGGACCACCGGATAGGAACCTCTGCTCTAAACTTTTCCCCTCTATGTACTTGTCCAAATGTTGTGAACATTGCTGCCTCAAACACTGGTAGCTTGTTCTATGTCGACAGAATGACGCTCCTCAGGCTCCTTTAATGTCACTCTCCTCTCGTCTTAAATCTATGCCATGGAAGTGATGGCTTTGTGGCCAAGTTTGCATTCAATACGAAGACAGGTGGAAGGGCAGGTAGTGTTGAGGAAGTAGAAAGTCCACGGAAGGACTTAGACACATTTGGAGAATGGGCAAAGAAGTGGCAAATGGAATACAGAGTCGGGAAGTGTATGGTCATGCACTTTGGTAGAAGAAATAAAAGCATAGATTACTTTCTAAATGGAAAGAAAATACAAAAATCTGAGGTGCAAAGTGACCTGAGAGTCCTAGTGCAAGATTCCCTGAACGTTCATTGGTAGGTTGAATCAGTGGTGAGGAAGGAGAATGCAATGTTGGCTAGAATATAAAGGCAAGGATGTAATGTTGAGGCTTTATAAAGCACTGGTGAGGCCTCACTTGGAGTAGTGTGAGCAGTTTTAGTCTCCTTATCTAAAAAAGGATTTGCTGACGTTGGAGAGGGTTCATGAGAATGATTCTGGGAATGATAGGGTTATCAAGTAAGCAGCAATTGAAGTCTCCGGGCCTGTACTCACTGGAATTCTGAAAAATGAGGGGGGATCTCATTGAAACCCATCAAATATTGAAAGGCTTCAATAGAGCGGATGTGAAGAGAATGTTTCCTTTGGGGAGGGTAGTCTAGGACCAGAGGACACAGCCTCAGAATAAAGAAACATCCATTTGGGTCAGAGATGGAGGAATTTCTTTAGCCAGAGAGTGGTGAATCTGTGGAATTCATTGTCACAGGAGGCTGTGGAGGCCAAGTCATTGGGTATATTTAAGACAAAGGTTGATAGACTCTTGATTAGTCAGGGTGTGACAAGTTATGGGGAGAAGGCAGGAGAATGGAGAGGGAAATGGATCAGTCATGATGAAATGTCCTGCAGACTTAATGGGCAGGAGAGCCTAATTAAGCTTCTATGTCTTATGGTCCATGGCCTCTGAGATCAAAATTCCCCAGCTCTGGGAGTGAGAGTGAATGTGTTCACCCTGTCTATGTCCATCATGATTTTATACACCTCTATAAGATCATCCCTCATTCTCCTGCATTCCAAAGAATAAAGCCCAGCCTGCCCAACCTCTTTCTAAAACTCAACCCCTCATGCCCTGGTAAACTTGCTCGTAAATCTCCTCTAACCTCTTTCCTGCTTAATGGTATATATCTGATGGTGGGGTGAGCAGGTACAGACGCACCAACTTCCTGAGCAAGCCCCGTTCCTCCCGGCCATGCATCCACCTACACACATACGCAGTTGTCCAACGTCGGGACGGGACAGGTTGTCTTCAGACTCATGGATTCGCCGACGTTGTGCTTTGGCTTTTACAGCCGACTTGTAATAAACCATCCCAAATTTCTTTAATTTAATTATTGAGAAACAGCACGGAATAGGCACTTCCAGCCCTTTGAGCTGCCCTGCCCAGCAACCCCCGATTTAACCTTAGACCATTTACAATGACCAGTTCACCTAGCAACCGGTACGTATTTGGACTGTGGGAGGAAACCAGAGCACCTGGAAGAAACCCTCGCAGCCTCGAGAAGAATGTACAAACTCCGAAGAGGCAGCAGTGGGAAGTGAACGTGGCTCACTGGTACTGTAAAGCATCCTGCTAACCATTACGCTACTGTGCCGCCCACACTCAGTGCCCTGACTAATGAAGGGCAGTGTGCCAAAAGCCTTCTTCACCACCCTGCCTACCTACGATGCCACTTTCAGGGAGCTGTGTAACTGTCCTCCTCCGTTCCCTCTGTTCTACAGCAACCCCCAGGGCCTCAGCGTTGACTTGGTTGGTGGGAAGACTGCAGCTGCTGGTGTGAGCATGTAAATTTAGTAGTGTTGGTCAGGGTGTGGGGGAATGGGAGGTGGGGGGGGGGCGTTGATGGTGCTGGTCCCTCCAGGGATATGTTGAGATGGAGTTTGCTACACAGCCAGTCACTCGGTTTCTTCATGTGGAAATCAATCTCCGTGCTTCAGCTGACACAAGAAGGTGGATATAAATCTCCTGGGTGACATTCCCTCACTGAAAAGAAATGTCAGAGTCACCAGATGCAGCAATAGCTTGTCTCTAGAAAGCATTCGCAGAACAAAAAAATGAAATCTATTGATTATTTCAAAAGACAACTTCTTTTTCTTCCTCTTAACCAATTTGTATTTCAAAACTGTCAAGTAGGGGCGGCTAACGATATATTACATCAAGCTAACCTACCCGGGAAATATTCTTCAATAAACTGAAAATCCAGCGCCTACCGTTGAGGGATCGGACTGTGGACTGTGTCCCTTCAACACACCTTGGCCAGTGTGGACAAGATGGGCTGAAGGGCTTTTTTTTTTACTGCCTGATGACTTTATGGAACACATACAGTTCCCCATTCTATTTCTCCTGTCATGTTAAGAGTCATGTTAAGACGTACCAGTTGGTAGATTTGGTAAATTGTCCCGTGACTAGGCTAGGATTAAATCGGGGGATTACCGGGTGGTGTGGTTTGAGGAACTGAAAAGGCCTATTCCACGCTTTATCTCAATAAGTTAAATATGCCCTTATGTACAGAAGCACTGTCTGGACCTCCAGTGATACAGAGAATACACTGCTGGGCTTGGTGATACACAGACACGATCCCAGTACAGCAGCTGAGCCATTTCAACCCAGTAATGGTGGATTTATAACAATGGGACTGTTGAAAATCCTATTAAGGTTGATTAAGCTAATTAATTCCATTATAGTCAGCATTGTAGTAGGCTGTTTGTTGTCACTCAAAGGCCACAAAGGTAATAAATTCCAACCTCGCAGATTCAGATTTATCACACGTACTCTGCATTGAAATGCACAGCGAAGAGCCGACCCAATCTATGGATGTGCTGAAGGAAGCCCACAAGTGTTGCCACACATTCTGGCCTGTAAGGTGAAGGGTTAGCTCACTTGTCGGTCGAAAGCCGCTTCTACTGTGCCGATCATTGATTGGCCCATTTGAAGCTGCAGCGGCTCTTTCCCATTGGTTGCCGTGTGTCCCAGTTTCAGACACCTACAAGGTGTAAGAATAGCTCGTGCAGGAGGCTCGGCCTCTTGTCCTTTTGCCCCCAGACACTCATTTTCACCCTGAGGTAGTGGCCAGTGCTGAGGAACCATTGGGGAAGGGTGCTGTGGATGCAGCAGGGCCCATGTGTGCTCTGAGCTGAGTATCTGTTTGTTGTATGTTATCTTTGTAGTTTGTGTAACTTAGGGGAGCTCAGGTGTTTGGGCAAATCTTTCACTGTTTGTAAATAAATGGTTAATGTGCAGATTCATTATCGGAGTATTCTGTCTCACTCGCCAAGCCTGTGAACCTGCTCCCGTGTAACACGGTGCTCACAAAGCATTTACTGTAGATTAGACAACACACCCTCCCCAGGATCTAGGACCAAAACACCAGCTACTGCCCCCCCACCCCGCTTCCTCCACAGATGCTTCTCGAACCAGTGACTTTCCTCCGGATTCCAAAACCTACAGCTTCTGAGTTCCCGGCTTCGAGCCTTGCCGGTCTTCAGTTCCCAGAGTTGGTGCCGTGGCTGGACTAAGCATCTGGTCTGCCGGCTTTTAACAGACGATTCACAGAATGATGCAGCACAGAAGGGGACTGTTATAAAGTACAGCCTTTTGGCCCATCTAGCCTGTGCCTAACCATATACCTACTCCCACCCACCTTCACCAGGACCATAGCCCTCCATACCCCCACGATCCACATACCTATCCATACTTCTCTTAAACATTGAAATCGAGCTCACATGCACACTTGTACTGGCAGCTTGTTCCACACTCTCATGACCCTCTGAGAGAAGAAGTTTCCCTTCAAGCTCCCCTTAAACTTTTCACCTTTCACCCTTAACCTTTGACCTCTAGCTGTATTCCCACTCAGCCTCGATGGAAAAAGCCTGCTTGCATTTACCCTGTCTATACTCCTCATAATTTTGTATACCTCTATCAACTCTCCTCTCAATCTTCTACATTCCAACTCAGCAGGTCAGGCAGTGTCTATGGAAAAAGTACAGATGACATTTTTGGCTGAGTTCCTTCATCAGGACTGGAAAGGGTCTCAACCCAAAAAGTCAACTGAACTTTTTCCATAGATGCTGCCTAATCTGCTGAAAAAGTACAGTTGACGTTTCTGGCTGAGTTTCTTCATCATTTTGTGTGTGTTGCTTGAATTTCCAACATCTGCAGCTTTCTTCTTTTTTGTAAAGCTGTAACCTGTTCAATCTTTCCCTATAACTCAGGTCCTCCAGTCCTGGCAACATCTTTTTAAATTTTCTCTGTACTCTTTCAAGCGTTTTCACATCTTTCCTGTAAATCCTTCCTGTGCCAAAAGCTTTCTTTACAACCCTCTCTATCTGTGACAACACTTTTAATGAATTATAGACTTGTATTCCCACATCCCTTTGCACTAACACACGCCTCAGTGCCTTACCATTCACCGCTCAGCCTATCTGGTCTATGCTGCCCCACTCTCTGACCGGTCTCCACAGCCCTACCGATTCGTTCCTTTCCAACTCTGTTTAGAACATTACACTAGAATCTGGCTCTACTCTATGGTGCAGTCGCAATCCAAACCACTCTGTGTTAGCATTCCTGTCCACACCCCACCTCTGCCCTCATATTGATCACCCACATTCGATCTCCTGATTCAGAAAACATTTATTATTGAAGTATGAATGCAGTATACAATCCTGAGGTTCATCTTCCCACAGACAGCTCGAAACAATGAAACACAACGGAACCTGTTCAAAGAAAGAACATCAAATCCCTCCCTCGTGCGCAAACAACATATCGTGCAGACCACAACAAGAAATAATGAGTGAAAACATGGAATATAAAACACTAAGTTGAAAGAGTCCACATTCAGTTCAGCTCAGTGCTCATTAACTGTAGGTCACCTTGATTTAAAGTCACCCAAAAATAGCAGAAGGAAAACAGAAAGGGGAGCGGCCAGGAACTGCAGCCTAATCCACAGACCGCAGGCCCAGAACTTCGGTACCATCCTCTGAGACCATCGAGGGAGCGAGAAACCATTTAAACACAGGGACCTTCCCTCAGGAGCAGACAGCAGACACCTTCCACCAGGACCAAGCGCTAGTCCACATGATAAGCCCATAAGACAAACGAGCATTAGGCCATTCACTCATGGTTGGTTTATTAGTCCTCCCTACCCCACTCTCCTGCCTTCTCGCTGTAACCTTCAATGCCCTTACTAATCAAGAATCTGTCAACCTCTGTTTTAACTATACTCATTGACTTAGCCTCCACAGCCATTTGTCGCAACAAATTCCACAGATTCACTACCCTTTGGCTAAATAAATTCATCCTCATCAAATAAATTCCGCCTTCTAAATGTACGTTTGTCTATTCTGAGACTGTGTCCTCTCGACCTAGACTACCTGACTATGGAAACATCCTCTCCACAGCCACTCTATCTAGGCCTTTTAATATTTTATAGGTTTCAATGAGATATCTATCTCTCTCTGTCTCTCTATCTGTCTGTCTGTCTGTCTCTGTGTCTGTCTGTCTGTCTGTCTCTCTCTCTGTCTGTCTGTTTCTCTCTCTCTCTCTCTCTCTCTCTCTCTCTCTCTCTCTCTCTCTCTCTCTCTCTTGCTCTCTCTCTTTGGGTTTTTTCCTCTTTAATGGATATCTGTGAAGAGCAAGAATTTCAGGCTGTGTACTGAATACTGCATATTAAATTGGATTATTAAACGATAGAAACTCCACTTTAATTCTATCCAATGTCTTGGCCTCCACAGCCGTTTGTGGCAACGAATTCCATAGATTCACCACTCTCTGGGTAAAGAAATCCTTCTTCACCTCACTTCTTCTATTCTGAACCTGTGCTCTCTGGTCCTAAACTCCCCCACTATGGGAAAGCAACACACATAAAAAATGCTGGTGAGTGCAGCAGGACAGGCAGCATCTATAGGAAGAGGTACAGTCGACATTTTGGGCTAAGACCTTCGTCCCGATGGTGGGAAGGGATGGGGGGGAAACGAATGGACAAGGGAGTCGCGTAGGGAGCGATCCCTGCAGAAACATAGAAACATAGAAAATAGGTGCAGGAGTAGGCCATTCGGCCCTTCGAGCCTGCATCGCCATTTATTATGATCATGGCTGATCATCCAACTCAGAACCCTGCCCCAGCCTTCCCTCCATACCCCCTGACCCCCGTAGCCACAAAGGCCATATCTAACTCCCTCTTAAATATAGCCAACGAACTGGCCTCAACTGTTTCCTGTGGCAGAGAATTCCACAGATTCACCACTCTCTGTGTGAAGAAGTTTTTCCTAATCTCGGTCCTAAAAGGCTTCCCCTCTATCCTCAAACTGTGGCTCCTCGTTCTGGACTTCCCCAACATCGGGAACAATCTTCCTGCATCTAGCCTGTCCAATCCCTTTAGGATCTTATATGTTTCAATCAGATCCCCCCTCAATCTTCTAAATTCCAACGAGTACAAGCCCAGTTCATCCAGTCTTTCTTCATATGAAAGTCCTGCCATCCCAGGAATCAATCTGGTGAACCTTCTTTGTACTCCCTCTATGGCAAGGATGTCTTTCCTCAGATTAGGGGACCAAAACTGCACACAATACTCCAGGTGTGGTCTCACAAAGGCCTTGTACAACTGCAGTAGTACCTCCCTGCTCCTGTACTCGAATCCTCTCGCTATAAATGCCAGCATACCATTTGCCTTTTTCACCGCCTGCTGTACCTGCATGCCCACTTTCAATGACTGGTGTATAATGACACCCAGGTCTCGTTGCACCTCCCCTTTTCCTAATCGGTCACCATTCAGATAATAATCTGTTTTCCTATTTTTGCCACCAAAGTGGATAACTTCACATTTATCCACATTAAATTGCATCTGCCATGAATTTGCCCACTCACCCAACCTATCCAAGTCACCCTGCATCCTCCTCACAGCTAACACTGCCACCCAGCTTCGTGTCATCCGCAAACTTGGAGATGCTGCATTTAATTCCCTCATCCAAGTCATTAATATATATTGTAAACAACTGGGGTCCCAGCACTGAGCCTTGCGGTACCCCACTAGTTACCGCCTGCCATTCTGAAAAGGTCCCGTTTATTCCCACTCTTTGCTTCCTGTCTTGCTAACCAATTCTCCACCCACACCAATACCTTACCCCCAATACCGTGTGCTTTAAGTTTGCACACTAATCTCCTGTGTGGGACCTTGTCAAAATCCTTTTGAAAATCCAAATATACCACATCCACTGGTTCTCCCCTATCCACTCTACTAGTTACATCCTCAAAAAATTCTATGAGATTCGTCAGACATGATTTTCCTTTCACAAATCCATGCTGACTTTGTCCAATGATTTCACCGCTTTCCAAATGTGCTGTTATCACATCCTTGATAACTGACTCCAGCAGTTTCCCCACCACCGACGTTAGGCTAACCGGTCTATAATTCCCCGGTTTCTCTCTCCCTCCTTTTTTAAAAAGTGGAGTTACATTAGCCACCCTCCAATCCTCAGGAACTAGTCCAGAATCTAACGAGTTTTGAAAAATTATCACTAATGCATCCACTATTTCTTGGGCTACTTCCTTAAGCACTCTAGGATGCAGACCATCTGGCCCTGGGGATTTATCTGCCTTCAATCCCTTCAATTTGCCTAACACCACTTCCCTACTAACATGTATTTCGCTCAGTTCCTCCATCTCACTGGACCCTCTGTCTCCTACTATTTCTGGAAGATTATTTATGTCCTCCTTAGTGAAGACAGAACGCAGAGACATAAATTTCTGAAAGCAGAGAGAGGGGGAGAGAAAGTTGTGCTTAGTGGTGGGATCCCGTTGGAGGTGGCAGAAGTTATGGAGAATTATATGTTGGACCCGGAGGCTGTGGGGTAGTAGGTGAGGACAAGGGGAACCCTATTCCTGGTGGGGTGGCGGGAGGCCCCCATCCCTTCCCACCGATCTCCCTCCCGGCACTTAACCTTGTAAGTGGAACAAGTGCTACACATGCCCTTACACTTCCTCCCTCACCACCATTCAGGACCCCAGACAGTCCTTCCAAGTGAGGCGACACTTCACCTGTGAGTCGGCTGAGGTGATATACTGCGTCCGGTGCTCCCAGTGCGGCCTTCTATATATTGGCGAGACCCGACCCAGGCTGGGAGACCATTTCGCTGAACACCTATGCTCTGTCCGCCAGAGAAAGCAGGATCTCCCAATGGCCACACATTTTAATTCCACGTCCCATTCCCATTCTGATATGTCTATCCATGGCCTCCTCTACTGTCAAGATGAAGCCACACTCAGGTTGGAGGAACAACACCTTATATTCCGTCTGGGTAGCCTCCAACCTGATGGCATGAACATTGACTTCTCTAACTTCCGTTAATGCCCCACCTTCCCTTCGTACCCCATCCCTTATTTATCTTTTATTATTATATATATATATTTTTTTCTCTCTCCCCTTTTTCTCCCTCTGTCCCTCTCACTATACTCCTTGCCCATCCTCTGGTCTTCCCCACTCCCACTTTCAAATCTCTTACTATCTCTCAATTCACTTCATCCGGACAAAGGGTCTCGGCCCAAAACGTCGACTGTACCTCTTCCTATAGATACTGCCTGGCCTGCTGTGTTCACCAGCATTTCTTCTGTGTGTTGCTTGAAATTCCAGCATCTGTAGATTTCCTTGTGTTTGCCCACTATAGCAAACATCCTTGCAACATCCACTTTGTCTAGGATAATCGGGTTTCTCAATTGACATGATGTTAGCTTTTTGTCGTATGGTTCTCCTCTGAATAGTCTTTGGTGGGTTCTGCGGAATCACAGCCGCCATATGGACGTAAATTGTTGTTGACATAATATTAGGACAAATAACTTTCATCTTGAAGAGTTAGTGGAGGCCACTACACTCACATATGTTGGGTATGGACACTGGCCATCTGAATCTCAAACCAGCCTCCACTGGGATGAAGTGGTTATGAGAGAGAATCAGGTTCTGATGCAAAATTAATCTGTTGCTCTAACATAGCCAAATTTTTGTTGTTGTGAGCATGTATATTTAATTATACAGCAAGCATTACGTTCCAAAAGTCATGCTCCACACCCTTGGGATCTCTTGATGCTGGAGAAATGTTGTACAGATATAGATTCTTTTTGGATACAAGGGGAGATGATGTTGTTCCAAAGTCAACATAATTTAACGTCAGCCTGGTTAAAAGAGTCCATTCCACCAGCAGAGACCCTCTGCAAATCAAAGCACAGCAAGGGCCTCAGACACAGACAAAGTGCTGGAGGAACTCAGCAGGTCAGGCAGCATCTATGGAGAGGAATAAACAGTCGATGTTTCAGGGCAAGCCTCTTCACCAGGACCGGAAAGGAAGGGGGAAGGAAATCAGAATAAGGTGGGAGGGCAAGGAGTACAAGCAGACAGGTGATAGGTGAGACCAGGTGAGGGGGAAGGTGGGTGGGTGGGAAGAGAGGGGTTGAAGTGAGAAGCTGGGAGGTGATAGGTGAGACCAGGTGGGGGGGAAGGTGGGTGGGTGGGAAGAGAGGGGATGAAGTGAGAAGCTGGGAGTGATAGGTGAGACCAGGTGAGGGGGCAGGTGGGTGTGGGAGAGAGAGGGGTTGAGTGAGAGGTTGGGTGGTGATAGGTGAGACCAGGTGAGGGGGAAGGTGGGTGGGTGGGAAGAGAGGGGTTGAACTGAGAAGCTGGGAGGTGATAGGTGAGACCAGGTGAGGGGGAAGGTGGGTGTGGGAGAGAGAGGGGTTGAACTGAGAGGCTGGGTGGTGATAGGTGAGACCAGGTGAGGGGGAAGGTGGGTGGGTGGGAAGAGAGGGGATGAAGTGAGAGGCTGGAAGGTGATAGGTGAGACCAGGTGAGGGGGAAGGTAGGTATGAGAGAGAGAGGGGTTGAAGTGAGAGGCTGGGTGATGATAGGTGAGACCAGGTGAGGGGAGAGGTCGGTGTGTGGAGGACAGAGGGAATGAAGTGGGAAGCAGGCAGGTGATAGGTGGAAGAGGTAAAGGGCTGAAGAAGAAGAAATCTGATAGAAGAGGGGAGTGGACCATGGGAGAAAGGGAAGGTGGAGGGAACCAGAGGGAGGTGATAGGCAGGTGAGGAGAGGAGAAGAGGTGAGAGGGGAACCAGAGTAAGGAATGGAAAACCCAGTGTGGATATTTGCTGTGCACAGACTGTCTATGATATTCAGTAGATTCAAAGGGAGGTGCACACTCCTCTCTCTCTGTGAAAACATCCCAGAACTCCATTTTAAATGTTCCTGCATCTCTTGAGTCATGAGTTACTCACACATTAAGAACATAACGGATCCCTTGCCGAATGGTGTTGGTCCATGGCATAATAAAAGTTGGAAACCTCTTGTCCAACTTTCCTTGATGACTCCAGGATGGAGGGTGGCCCCACTTGCACTCCATTCACTGACTGCCTGTATCCACACCCCCCCCTCCAACTTTATTATTGATAAAGCGATATGAGTGGTTTAAGACCTTAAGATATAGGATCAAAGTTAGGCCATTTGGACCATCAAATCTGCCCTGCCGTTTTATCATTGCTTACCAATTCCACCTCAGCCTTAGTCACCTGGGTTCTCGTTGTATCTGTTCATACAGAGGAATAGAATATAAAAGCAGGGGGTTAATACCGACACTTGTCAGGCCACACATTGAGTATTGTCAAAAGCTTTGGGCCTCATATCTCAGAAAGGATGTGTTGGCATTGGAGAGAGTCCAGAGGTAGCTCATGAGGATGATTCCAGGAATGAAAGGGTTAACATAAGAGGAGCGTTTGGCAGCTTTGGGCCTGTATTCACTGGAATTTAGAAGAATGTGTGTGTGTGGCGGGGGGGGGAGGGGGGAATCTTAATGAAACCTATCGAATGTTGAAAGGACCAGAGAGGGTGGATGTGGAGAGGATGCTTCATATGGTGGGGGTATCCAGAACTAGAAGGCACAGCTTCAAAATCGAGGGGTGGCCTTTTAGAACAGAGGTAAGTAGGATTTTTTTGCCAGGGAGTAGTGAATCTGTGGGTTGCTCTGCCACAGACTGCAGTGGAGTTCAAGTCCGTGGGTATATTTAAGGCGGAAGTTGATCGTTTCCTGATCTGTCAGGGCATCAAAGCCAGGAGTATGGGGTTGAGTGGGATCCAGGATCGGCCATGATGGAATGGCAGAGCAGACTCGATGGGCTGAATGGCCTAATTCTGCTCCTATGTCTTATGGTCTTATATCCAGTCTAATCAAGAATCTATCAACCTCTTCCTTAAATATACCACACCTGTGGCAAAGAATTCCATAGATTCACCACTCTCCGGCTAAAGAAATTCCTCCTCATCTCCCTTCTAAATGGATGTTCCTCTATTCTGAAGCTGTGCCCTCTGGTCTTTGAGTCTTCCACCACAGGAAGCATCCTCTCCATAGCCATTCTTTTGAGGCCTTTCAACATTCAATCAGCTTCAATGAGATCTATGCTTACTTGTCTGACTTCCAGTGAGTACAGGCCCAGAGCCATCAAATACTTCTCATATGATAAGTCTTTCAATCCTGGAATCATGTGCGTGAACCTCCTTTGAATCCTCTCCGATGTCAGCACATCTTTTCTTATGAAGCCCCCTCAGCAGTCTCGTATGGAAACTTGGCTTGTTGCCAGCCCTGTTAACAGCCACTGGATGTTGCGGTGAGAAGGCCACTTTTCATAATCAATATACATTTGGGGTCGGTATGATTTGGGGTGCAGCCAAACAGGAAGGTCACGATGTTCCGATTAAAGAAACCTCGATTTGAGTGAATGTTGTGTAAATATTGCCCATTCACAGTTGTCAGCTGGCAAGAAATAACAGACTGTACACTGTATAAAATGATAAAGAAAGTATATTTACAAATTTTAGCTTTACCGAACAGTTCGTAAGAAAACGAAACAGGAAGATAAAATAGAAGGGTCTATTACAGTTAACCCAGTCCAAGTGTGCACATCATTGGTGCTCATCTTGAAGCTGTCTTTTTACCCGTGCGCTGGACCCTCGGTCTGCACGAAAGCACACACCACATTGCAAACATCCTTCGAAATCCATCTCGAACAAATGGGCACTCTGATCAGGAGTACCGGCCCTTCCTCCTTGGAGCCCTTAATCTGCACAAAGCACCTTGTGCAACAGGGAAGCTCCTTCCCACAGCAGCCTCAGCCATCTTCCCTCCTGACCTATCCACGGCTCCTGCTAAAACTAATTCTGCGAACCACAGTGTCCATCATAAATCTCTCCCCGTCTCGCTCTCTCGAACTTTCTCCCGATTCTTCCATCCTGATTGGCTGACACAGCATTCCTAAGTTGAACATTATAGCCTTTATCTTGTAGCCAAAACCAAAACCTTCTAAAACACTGCTTTCCAGAACTGTCAAAATGAAATACCTACGGCAAAGTAGTAAAAATGTTAATCAGGGCATAACACTTAGATAAGGGACCTAAAACTGCTCACAATATTCAAGTGAGACCTCACCAGTGCCTTATAAAGCCTGAGCATTATATCCTTGCTTTTACATTCTAGTCTTCTCAAAACAAATGTTAACATTGCATTGGCCTTCCTCACCAAAGACTCAACCTGCAAATGAACCTATAGGGAATCCTGCATGAGGATTCCCAAGTCCCTTTACACCCCAGATTTTTGAGTTTCTCTCTCCATTTAGAAAATAGTCTACACTTTTATTTCTTCTATAGATAGGGTAAATGCAAGTAGGCTTTTTAGCTTGAGGTAATGGGTTAAGAGTGAAAGGTGAAAAAATTAAGAAGGCGGTGAGAGTGTGTGGAATAAGCTACTGGTGGAAGTGGTAAAGGGTAGGTTCTATTTCAACATTTCGGAGAAGTTTGGATGGGTGGGATTTGGAGGGCTATGGTCAATGGCAGAATAACAGTTTGGCACAGACTAGATGGACCAAAGCACCTGTTTCTACACGGTAGAGTTCCATAACGCTGGCATCCTCTCGCAGTGAGAAGCTGTTCTCTCTCTTCCTCCAACCACACCAAGCCTGAGCCCAAAGCATGATGGACTCCACCTGCTGCAGAGGTTGTCACTTTCACCCGTCTTGTCTCAGTTTCCAATTACAATAGACCCTAGGTTTGCTCTGCCATTCCATCATGGCTAATTTATTAACCCCATTCTCCTGCCTTCTCCCTGTAATCTTTAAGGCAGGGTTTCCCAACTTTTCTCATGCCCTGGAGCAATACATTAACCAAGGGGTCTGTAGAGCCCAGGGTGGGAACCTCTGGCTTAATGCCATAACTAATCAAGAGCCTGTCAGCCTCTGCTTTAAATATACCTAATGACCTGGTCCCCACAGATTTAGAATCAGAATTAATATCATCGGCGAATGTCATGAAATTTGTTCAGCCGACTGTGGTAATGAATTCCCACCCACAGATTCACCACTCACTGGCTGAAGAAATTCCGCCTCATCTCTGTTCTAAAGAGACATTCATGTATTCTGATGCTGTGCCCTCTGGTCCAAGACTTTCCTACTATCAGAAACATCTGTAACACCCTGGGGAAGGTTTCACTGCTAATGTAATGGTTTCTCTGTAGCAGCAGGGTGTTTGGGATATGACTAGAGTTAACGGGAGCTTTGGAATGTGCAGCACCCCATGAGCAGAGTGGTTTTCTTTCTTGTGTGCCCGAGAACAAGGCATTCACGGCTTTTGTTCAGGAGAAGATGGAGAAAGAAGATGCCAGAACGAGAAAGTCGTAGGCTGCAGGACTGAATGGTTTGGAATGAGGTCGGGAGTCGATGACGCCCAGAGGAAATCAATGGAGAAGCTGTGTGATGTAGTTCCCCCGTTACAAATCAGTACCACAAAATACATACAGTACACAATATGCAATTAAATGATTGAGCTTTATAATTAATTTGACACACGCTCCCTGTGTGTGTGTGAGAGAGAGAGAGAGTTTGTGTGTGAGTGTGTGTGTGTGTGTGTGTGTGTGTATGAGTGTATACACATGAAATGATTATATTATATCCTGACAAGCTTACTAGATTCCTAAAGATGTCTGGGTAAGTGGAACTGGCAAAGAGCTGGGAGATACGTCGCATCTCTCCTCCTCTGAGAGCTTTCAGAACAACCCCACAGAATGATTTTAGACCAATGCTGTGGTTGGCCCACAGGAACAACAAGATGGCAACCAGTGGGGGTGCGGAGCAGTCTGATGGGCTGCCCAGCTGAAGGGGTCATGTTTCTCTCACCGCAGCTGCCGACTGACAGGCATATCCCACGGCTTTCTAAATCAAGAAGCCAGGAAAACCCCAAAAGGTTCCTCTGGCATTGAGATGGGCGATTTAGAATGTTCCTCTGACTAAGTAAAGAAGTGTAAAAGTAGACTTACTTTCATACAGATTAAAGAAGGATTAGCTTTATTTGTCACACATTCATCGAAACAAACAGTAAATGCTCATTTGGGTCTGAACTATATTTTTTTTTGCATGGTTGTATTTTGCTGATATAAGACCACAAGAACATAAGATACAGGATCAGAGTTAGGCCATCGAGTCTGCTCTGCCATTTATCATGACTGATCCAATTTTCCCCTCAGCCCCAGTCTCCTGCCTTCTCCCTGTATCCCTTCACGCCCTGACCAATGAAGACTCTTGTGTTTGCTACCTTGTATGTGTGAGGACTAGGCAGTGTCTCTCACCCGCTTACAGCTGTCAGGGGAGTAACGCCGGAGCTGGGGCACTCCACCGGGGGCAGTGTGGTTCGCCGTCCAGACTGGAGTTGGTGCTGCCCCCCAGTGTTCGATCAGCAGAAGACAAGCTGCATTGCGGTTGACTGCAGATTTCTGAGGTATTCATGGCTCGGGTATGGACTGTTCTTGTTTTTGCATGACTGTATTTTACTGATATCTTTATGTGCATCAAGTATCTCTCTGCTAAGTCTCACCATCACAATAACAATGCTGAGTGGATCTTTGTCAAGTCCCTTTATTATTTGCAAAGGGTAAGTTCACCTCCACTCCCACCAGGAATGGTAGGGGACTTCCAACATACCATTTACAAAGCATTCTGTTTACACATAAAAATGAGATGAGGTTACTACTTCCGATAAACCCAGTCCTTCCGATACATTTGTTGTAGTCTGCCATCTGCATTGACTGTACACTGGCTGTTTGCACTCATATATTCGTTTAGGAAGTGCATTTCTTGTAGTTTCTTCCTGTTTCTTTAGCCATGTACATAAATTGCAACATATTAGCTTAGCACTCTAGGATTTGTACAATTCCATTTTGTCACATCAAATGGTTCCAAAAAAAACAAAGTTCACTACATACTTCCACATATGTTTTCAAAGTCAAAGTGTGACGGGATCCTGAATTATCCTGTATGAACTGTGCTTTTAAAAAGAGAGAGAGAGCTGTACAGCACAAATGCCTTGTTATTAAGAGAGAGAGAGGTGAAGGCTGCTCACAGTTTGTTTGGAATTTCTGCAAGGACACGGCCAGCTTCTGAGTTCCTGCAGAGAGAGGAGGGAGGAGCTACTTGATGGACAACTGGTGTTCAGCATGCTGAGATAAATACAAGGTCAGCTGGTTGTTAGACACACATGGTTTTGGACACTGGATGAGCTTTGTTGTGCCTACAGAAAGGTGGGTTTCTGGAGGATCGATCAGGAGAATCGATCAGTGGCTCTCGTAATCTGGAAAAGGTGTGAGGTGGGAGGTTACTAGTGTGTCCAACCCTCGCCTGGGTTGATAACTCCACCACATAAAAAGGTCCTCTTTTTGTGGTCACATTCAGTGACTTCTAAAGGATTTCGGAGGACAACAGGAAGAATCGAAGGCATCGGCTTACTTGGACAACCACAACACCTCTCCCTCTCCATCACTACTCAACTCAATACCACAAACTGAACTGAGCTTTACCCATCACTGTAAGACTGTATCCATTTACCCCTATGCTTGAAGAAGCTTGGTTTTTATACATTTCCCCACACACACACACACACACACATATATATATATAAAATCATTGATAACCTGTTTGATATATCTGAATTTTATTACTGTATTGCGTGGTTACTGATAAACGAGTATTAGTTAATAGCAATGCCAGACTCCAAAGTGTTTTCCATTTCTGCTGGTTCTTTAACCTGTCACGGGGTACGTGACAAAAGTCAAAAGTTCGAAGTAAAATTTATTATCAGAGTACATACGTGTCACCACATACAAGCCTGAGACTCTTTTTCATACATAGCAAATCCTTAGAACAGTAACTGTAAACAAGATCTGTAAACTGTAAACATCAGGAACTGTAAACTGTAAACAATCTGTGCAAATGCAGATAATAAATAAATAGCAATAAATAACAAGCATGAAATAACAATTGTACGGGGTCTTTCTTTTTTTGTATGTTAAATTTAAAATGGCTTCTTTGTTATGTTATACTTGGGAATGCTTCTTTATTATGTTAAACGCTGAGAAAGTCCATCCCGCTAGCAGTTTGTTGAATCACGTTACTGATAAGAGAATTTTATGAACCAATTGGGATAGTTGTTATGGTTTTGGTGTATTTGAAGATACTGTATGCGCGGGGTTTTGGGGGAGAAGGCGTGAGAGCGAGACAGAGGATGGACCAGGTGCTGTGATGTCTGCTAACGGGGTCGGACCCTAAGAAGGGCGTTCGGCGAGGAGACGGAGACGGACTTGTGTGGAGCGTCTGGTCGACCACTTTTGTTGGTCCCAGGTGGCCGGTCGAGGTGGTCCGAGGGGTCACAGGGTGAAAAAGAAGGTTCTTGAGCTCCAACTGTTTTGTGCACGAAGAGATTGAACTTTGATAAGTGTGGCGCCTTTTATTTTTCTTTTATATTTTACTCTCTATTAATTATTTAGTTCCAGTAATATCTATAAACTGTAAATCATTTAATCGTACCTGGTGTATTGTCTGTTATTTGGGTGGGGTGGGGTACATCACACAGCATCCACACAAACTAATTACCCAGTTTGGCGGGGCTGAAGGTTGTTTCCCTAGACAACAGTGAGCCGAGCGACCCTGAGGGTGGCCAGGGGGGGCTACACAATATAACAGAGTCTTTAAATGAGTGTAGTTATCCCCTTTTGTTCAAGAGCCTGATGACAGCACACTTTCCACCACACATCTGTAGGAGTTTGCCAAGGTTTTTGATGTCATGCCAAATCCCTGCAGATTCCTGAGGTAGTAGAGGTGCTGTCATGCATTCTTCACAATAATATTTATATGATGGGTCCAAGGCAGGTCCTTTGAGATAGTGACACTTAGAAATCTAATGTTACTGACCCTCTGATGATTATGGACTCATGGACCTCTGGTTTCCCTCTCCTGAAGTCTACAATCAGTTCCTTGGTCTTACTGATATTGAGTGAGAGGTTGTTGTTATCACACCACTCAGCCAAATTTTCAATCTCCCTCTTGTATGCTGATTCATCACCCACTTTGATACAGCTCACAATAGAGGTGTCATCAGCAAACTTAGATATGGTGTTGGAGCTGTGCTTAGCCACATAGTCATAGGTGTAAATCGAGTAGAGCAGGGAACTAAGTACACATCCCTGCAGGTCACCACACTCTTCTTGGGCACCAGTATGATTGAAGTCTGCTTGAAGCAGGTGAGTACCGCACACTGCTGGAATGAGAGACTGAAGGTATCAGTGAATACACCAGCCAGTTGGTCAGCACAGGTCTTCAGTACTGAGTCAGGTACTCCGTCTGGATGCTTCCTTGGGTTCACTCTCTTGAAGGTAGACTGCACATCATCTTCAGATACTGACACTATAGGGAGACATGGGGGTGTGCAATGATTCTTCCTTGTTCTGGTGATCAAAGAGAATATAGAAGGCATTAAGCTCGTCTGGAAGTGAGCTGTACTGTCTTCTATGTCACAAGATTTAACTTTGTAGGAGAATATGGCATTCAAACCTTGCCACAAATGTTGAGCATCCCTTGTCGATTCCAGTCTTCCTGGAACCTTCACCTCGACTGTGAGATGGTTTTCCGGAGATCATACCTGTAGCTTTTGTAACATTCTTGATCTCCAGACTTGAATGCCTCTGATCTGGCCCTCAGCAAATTCCTGATTTCATTGTTCATCCAGAGCTTCTGATTGGGGAAAATCCAAAACGATTTTGTGGGGACACACTCATTACACAGTTGTTTTAATAAGGTCTGTAATGACCCTGGTGCTGCTCCTTCCCTCCGCGAGCCTGCAGGCCAATCTTGGGCAAGATGTAGCATCTGCTTAACCCCCCACTCACAGATCAGGGACACATAAAGCCATGGGAGCAGTTGGCGAGTGGTCGTATGAGCAGCAGGTGCATGTCTTAAATCCTGGTTATGTGACCGCTGATGTCAGGCAGACAATCTCTGAAGAGTATTGATAACGGCTGGGGTCACCCGTCTTGTAAAGACAGTGCCTCAGAAGAAGGCGCTGGCAAGCCACTTCTGTAGAAACATTTGCCAAGAACAATCATAGTTGTGGAAAGTCCACAATGGCCCACCTCATACAACATGGCACATAACAAACAAATTAAGTTTTTCAAAAAGAAATAAACAGAAATTTTCTGTGCCTGCTCTGAACTTGGAGGCAGAGGCAATGGGTTATTATTCTGTTGCTGTTCCAGCTCTGTGTTATGAGATTTTGATGGGTTTCTTAGTAACAAAACTGTACTTGATACAACTTTGAACCTGAGCAATATTAGAGATTTTAATGAAACTCTCCATCTGCCAGGTAATATCCGAGACACATCTTGGTTGCTGAACACTGATATGAATGTTTATTCCGTGCAGTGCCCTGTGTGGCCTTGAATTGAACACCAAGCCCCTTCCACTGTCAATATCCCATGCTTACCTTGACTTTCAATGGGCTGTCACATCCTGTTTCAACCCATCAATTTCAACCCTCCGTCAGCTGAAGGATTAGGCAGAGAGAAGGTAGCCAGCAGACAGGAACTTCAAACCTGAGTTTTATGAATGGTAGTCTCCCTGGTCTCCCAGCCTCCTATCTCACACGTTCTTTGGGGGTTCCCAGCCTTATTATGCCATGGTCCCCTACCATTGACTGAAGTGTCTGTGGACCCTGAGTTGGGAAAACCTGGAACCCATTCACACCTGAATATTGGTGGGTCAGTCTGGGAGGAGTGTTGGACCCTGTGCATTTCCCTGAGTGAGGGATAGGATCTGAGGAGTGGACAGGAATATAGGAGTAAGAATTTGTGTAAACTGGTGCCTGGAAGTTCAGGATTCAAGATGGTTTCATGTCATTTCCTAGGCACAAGTGTAAAGGAGAACAAAATAACAAAAATCCAGATCTGATACAGCATGAAAAAAACACAATTAATCAAAATACACCACAATAGTAGTAATAAAAATACAAATAAATATAAATACATTAGATAGCTTATATACATAGATTGATAAAGTGACACTAGGCACAGGGTTGTCTGCACATCAGGTGACTCTGACAGGAAATGATAAAGCAGTGGCGATTGGGAGCATGGAGGGATGGATTGGTGGGTGGAGGTGTTGATCAGCCTTACTGCTTTTGAGTCTGATGGTCCAGTAACTGAAGTAACTGATTTTGAGTCTGATGGTCCAGTTGTGGATGCTGCGTAGCCTCCTCCCTCATGAGCAGGGTGGGTGGGATCCTTCACGATGTCACTGGCCCTTTTCCAGCACCTTTCTGTATATATGCCCTCGATGGCGGATAGGCAGGTGTCGGTGAGGTGTTTGGCAGTTTCGGCTACCTGTTTTAGAGCCTGCCTGTCCACCACAGTGTAGTTTTCATACATGGCAGTGATGTAGCAGGTTAGGATGCTTTGTACAGTGCATCTGTAGAATGGTGTGAGTATAGATGTGTGCGGTCCAGCTCTCTTCAGCCTCCTCATTGGTGAGCTTTCCTGGTCTATGGGATGTGTTCTGGGACCATGAGAGGTTGTGCCAAGTGTGGACTCACAGGGGTTTGAAGCTGCTCACAGTTTCCGCTGCCATCTGGTTGACACAGACTCTGAGGGCACAACTACTGTTCCCATCTGAGTACATCAACCATGTGCCAAAAGTTTCCGAATTTGAAGCTGTTTGAAGGATTCAGGGTCTCCTCATACGCTTTCATCCAATCATTCTCATAAAGTTGGCACCTGCATGTATAACGCATCAGAGACTAATTGATGAATTGTGCCTCGGTGGGACAGTTGAAAGAGAGGAGGTATCTGAGGTCTTCAACTACTTCAGGGCTAGAGTCCGCTGTAGTCTGGGGCTCCCTGTGGTCTGGAGGTGCCTGTGCTCTGGAATTTCCTGCAGGCTGGAGGTCCCAGTGAGCTGGAGTTCCCTGTGGTCTGGAATTCCCTGTGGTCTGGAGTGCCATGTGGTCTGGAGTTCCCTGTGGTTTGGAATTCCCTGTGGTCTGGAGTTCCCTGTGGTCTGGAATTCCCTATCGTCTGGAGTTCCCAGTCTTCTGGAGTTCCCTGTGGTCTGGAGTTCCCTGTGTTCTGGAGATCCCTGTAGTCTGGGGTTCCCTGTGGTCTGGAGTTCCCTGAGGTCTGGAATTCCATGTGGTCTGGAGTTCCCTGTGGTCTGGAATTCCCTATGGTCTGGAGATCCCTGTGTTCTGGAGTTCCCTGTGGTCTGGAGTTCCCTGTGTTCTGGAGTTCCCTGTAGTCTGGAATTCCCTGTGGTCTGGAGTACCCTGTGGTATGGAATTCCCTGTGGTCTGGGGATCCCTGTGGTCTGGAGTTCCCTGTGATCTGTAATTTTCTATGGTCTTGAGTTTGCAGTCTTCTGGAGTTCCCTGTGGTCTGGGGTTCCCTGTGGTCTGGAATTCCCTTTGGTCTGAAGTTCCCTGTAGTCTGTGGTTCCCTGTGGTCTGGAGTTTCCTGAGGTCTGGAATTCCGTGTGATCTGGAGTTCCCTGTGGTCTGGAATTCCCGGTGGTCTGGGCTTCCCTGTGGTCTGGAGTTCCCCGTGGTCTAGGTTTCCCTGTAGTCAGGAGTTCCCTGTGTTTTGGAGTTCCTTGTGGTCTGGAATTTCTTGCGGTCTGTAATTCTCTGTAGTCTGGGGATCCCTGTGGTCTGGGTTTACCTGTGGTCTGGAGTTCTCTGCAGTCTGGGGTTCCCTGTGGTCAGGAGTTCCCTGTGGTCTGGAAATCCCAGTAGTCTAGAGGTTCCTGTAGACTGGAGTTTCCTGTGGTCTGAAATTCCCTGTGGTCTGGAATTCCCTATGGTCTGGAGTTCACAGTGATCTGGTGTTCCCTGTGGTCTAGGGTTCCCTGTGGTCTGGAGTTCACAGTGATCTGGTGTTCCCTGTGGTCTAGGGTTCCCTGTGGTCTGGAGTTCACAGTGATCTGGAGTTTCCTGTGGTCTGGGTTTCCCTGTGGTCTGCAGTTCCCTGTGGTCTGGAATTCCCTGTGGTCTGGAGTTCCCTGTGGTTTGGAATTCCCTGTGGTCTGGAATTCCCTGCAGGCTGGTAGTCCCTGTGGTCTGGAATTCCCTGCGGTCTGGAGTTCCCTGTAGTCTGGGGTACCCTGTTGTCTGGGGTTCCCTGTGGTCTGGAGTTCCCTGTGGTCTGGCATTCCCTGTAGTCAGGAGATCCCTGTGTTCTGGAATTCCTTGTGGTCTGGAGTGCCTTGCGATCTGGAATTCTTTGTAGTCTGGGGTTTCCTGTAGTCTAGGGTTACCTGTGGTCAGAATGTCCCTCTGGTCTGGAATTGCCTGTGGTCTGGAGTTCCCTGTGGACTGGAGTTGCTTGTGGTCTGCAATTCCCTGCAGGCTTGTAGTCCTTGTGGTCAGGAAATTCCATGTGGTCTGGAATTCCCTGTGGTCTGAAGTTCCCTGTAGTCTGGGGTTCCCTGTGGTCTGGAGTACCCTGAGGTCTGGAATTCCCTGTGATCTGGATTTCCCTGTGGTCTGGAATTCCCTGTGGTCTGGGGTTCCCTGTGGTCTGGAGTTCCCTGAGGTCTGGAATTCCCTGTGATCTGGATTTCCCTGTGGTCTGGAATTCCCTGTGGTCTGGGGTTCCCTGTGGTCTGGAGTTCCCTGTGGTCTAGGGTTCCCTGTAGTCAGGAGTTCCCTGTATTCTGGAATTCCTTGTGGTCTGGAGTATCTTGCGGTCTGTAATTCTCTGTAGTCTGGGGTTCCCTGTGGTCTGGGTTTACCTGTGGTCTGGAGTTCCCTGCGGTCTGTGGTTCCCTGTGGTCAGGAGTTCCCTGTGGTCTGGAATTCCCTGTGGTCTAGAGGTCCCTGTAGACTGGAGTTCCCTGTGGTCTGGAATTCCCTGCAGGCTGGAGGTCTCAGTAATCTGGAGTTCCCTGTTGTCTGCAATCCCCTGTGGACTGGAGTTCCCTGTGGTCTGGAGTTTCCTGTCGTCTGAAATTCCCTGTGGTCTGGAATTCCCTATGGTCTGGAGTTCACAGTGATCTGGTGTTCCCTGTGGTTTAGGGTTCCCTGTGGTCTGGAGTTCACAGTGTTCTGGAGTTCCCTGTGGTCTGGGGTTCCCTGTGGTCTGGAATTCCCTATGTTCTGGAGATTCCTGTGGTCTGGAATTCCCTGTGGTCTGAAGATCCCTGTTGTCTGGGGTTCCCTGTGGTCTGGAATTTCTTGCGGTCTGTAATTCTCTGTAGTCTGGGGATCCCTGTGGTCTGGGTTTACCTGTGGTCTGGAGTTCTCTGCGGTCTGGGGTTCCCTGTGGTCAGGAGTTCCCTGTGGTCTGGAAATCCCTGTGGTCTGGGGATCCCTGTGGTCTGGAGTTCCCTGTGATCTGTAATTTTCTATGGTCTTGAGTTTGCAGTCTTCTGGAGTTCCCTGTGGTCTGGGGTTCCCTGTGGTCTGGAATTCCCTTTGGTCTGAAGTTCCCTGTAGTCTGTGGTTCCCTGTGGTCTGGAGTTTCCTGAGGTCTGGAATTCCGTGTGATCTGGAGTTCCCTGTGGTCTGGAATTCCCGGTGGTCTGGGCTTCCCTGTGGTCTGGAGTTCCCTGTGGTCTAGGTTTCCCTGTAGTCAGGAGTTCCCTGTGTTCTGGAGTTCCTTGTGGTCTGGAATTTCTTGCGGTCTGTAATTCTCTGTAGTCTGGGGATCCCTGTGGTCTGGGTTTACCTGTGGTCTGGAGTTCTCTGCGGTCTGGGGTTCCCTGTGGTCAGGAGTTCCCTGTGGTCTGGAAATCCCTGTAGTCTAGAGGTTCCTGTAGACTGGAGTTTCCTGTGGTCTGAAATTCCCTGTGGTCTGGAATTCCCTATGGTCTGGAGTTCACAGTGATCTGGTGTTCCCTGTGGTCTAGGGTTCCCTGTGGTCTGGAGTTCACATTGATCTGGTGTTCCCTGTGGTCTAGGGTTCCCTGTGGTCTGGAGTTCACAGTGATCTGGAGTTCCCTGTGGTCTGGGTTTCCCTGTGGTCTGCAGTTCCCTGTGGTCTGGAATTCCCTGTGGTCTGGAGTTCCCTGTGGTTTGGAATTCCCTGTGGTCTGGAATTCCCTGCAGGCTGGTAGTCCCTGTGGTCTGGAATTCCCTGCGGTCTGGAATTCCCTGTAGTCTGGGGTTCCCTGTTGTCTGGGGTTCCCTGTGGTCTGGAGTTCCCTGTGGTCTGGCATTCCCTGTAGTCAGGAGATCCCTGTGTTCTGGAATTCCTTGTGGTCTGGAGTGCCTTGCGATCTGGAATTCTTTGTAGTCTGGGGTTTCCTGTAGTCTGGGGTTACCTGTGGTCAGAATGTCCCTCTGGTCTGGAATTGCCTGTGGTCTGGAGTTCCCTGTGGACTGGAGTTGCTTGTGGTCTGCAATTCCCTGCAGGCTTGTAGTCCTTGTGGTCTGGAATTCCATGTGGTCTGGAATTCCCTGTGGTCTGAAGTTCCCTGTAGTCTGGGGTTCTCTGTGGTCTGGAGTTCCCTGAGGTCTGGAATTCCCTGTGATCTGGATTTCCCTGTGGTCTGGAATTCCCTGTGGTCTGGGCTTCCCTGTGGTCTGGAGTTCCCTGTGGTCTAGGGTTCCCTGTAGTCAGGAGTTCCCTGTATTCTGGAATTCCTTGTGGTCTGGAGTTTCTTGCGGTCTGTAATTCTCTGTAGTCTGGGGTTCCCTGTGGTCTGGGTTTACCTGTGGTCTGGAGTTCCCTGCGGTCTGTGGTTCCCTGTGGTCAGGAGTTCCCTGTGGTCTGGAATTCCCTGTGGTCTAGAGGTCCCTGTAGACTGGAGTTCCCTGTGGTCTGGAATTCCCTGCAGGCTGGAGGTCTCAGTAATCTGGAGTTCCCTGTTGTCTGCAATCCCCTGTGGACTGGAGTTCCCTGTGGTCTGGAGTTTCCTGTGGTCTGAAATTCCCTGTGGTCTGGAATTCCCTATGGTCTGGAGTTCACAGTGATCTGGAGTTCCCTGTGGTCTGGAGTTCACAGTGTTCTGGAGTTGCCTGTGGTCTGGGGTTCCCTGTGGTCTGGAATTCCCTATGTTCTGGAGATTCCTGTGGTCTGGAATTCCCTGTGGTCTGAAGATCCCTGTAGTCTGGGGTTCCCTGTGGTCTGGAGTTCCCTGAGGTCTGGAATTTTCTGTGATCTGGAGTTCCCTGTAGTCTGGAGTTCCCTGTGGTCTAGGGTTCCCTGTGGTCTGGAATTCCCTATGGTGTGGAGATTCCTGAGGTCTGGAATTCCCTGTGGTCTGGAGTTCCCTGTGGTCTGGAGTTCCCTGAAGTCTGGAATTCCCTGTGGTCTGGAGTTCCCTGTGGTCTGGAATTCCCTGTGGTCTGGGGATCCCTGTGGTCTGGAGTTCCCTGTGATCTAGAATTTTCTATGGTCTTGAGTTTACAGTCTTCTGGAGTTCCCTGTGGTCTGGGGTTCCCTGTGGTCTGGAATTCCCTTTGGTCTGAAGTTCCCTGTAGACTGTGGTTCCCTGTGGTCTGGAGTTTCCTGAGGTCTGGAATTCCGTGTGATCTGGAGTTCCCTGTTGTCTGGAATTCCCTGTGGTCTGGGCTTCCCTGTGGTCTGGAGTTCCCTGTGGTCTAGGTTTCCCTGTAGTCAGGAGTTCCCTGTGTTCTGGAATTCCTTGTGGTCTGGAGTTTCTTGCGGTCTGTAATTCTCTGTAGTCTGGGGATCCCTGTGGTCTGGGTTTACCTGTGGTCTGGAGTTCTCTGCGGTCTGGGGTTCCCTGTGGTCAGGAGTTCCCTATGGTCTGGAAATCCCTGTAGTCTAGAGGTTCCTGTAGACTGGAGTTCCCTGTGGTCTGGAATTCCCTGCAGGCTGGAGTTCCCTGTGGTCTGGAGTTTCCTGTGGTCTGAAGTTCCCAGTGGTCTGGAATTCCCTATGGTCTGGAGTTCACAGTGATCTGGAGTTCCCTGTGGTCTGGGTTTCCCTGTGGTCTGGAGTTCCCTGTGGTCTGGAATTCCCTGTGGTCTGGTGTTCCCTGTGGTTTGGAATTCCCTGTGGTCTGGAATTCCCTGCAGGCTTGTAGCCCCTGTGGTCTGGAATTCCTTGTGGTCTGAAGTTCCCTGTAGTCTGTGGTTCCCTGTGGTCTGGGCTTTCCAGTGGCTGGAGTTCCCTGTGTCTGGAATTCCCTGTAGTTTGGGGTTCCCTGTGGTCTGTAGTTTCCTGTGGTCTGAATGTCCCTGTGGTCTGGAATTCCCTGTGGTCTGGAGTTCCCTGTATTCTGGAGATCTCTGTGCTCTGGAATTCCCTGCAGTCTTGTAGTCCTTGTGGTCTGGATATCCCTGTGGTCTGGAACTCCCTGTGGTCTGAAGTTCCCTGTAGTCTGGGGTTCCCTGTGGTCTGGAGTTCCCTGTGGTCTGGAATTCCCTGTGGTCTAGAGGTTCCTGTAGACTGGAGTTCCCTGTGGTCTGGAATCCCCTGCAGGCTGGAGGTCTCAGTAATCTGGAGTTCCCTGTGGTCTGCAATTCCCTGTGGTCTGGAGTTCCCTGTGGTCTGGAGTTTCCTGTGGTCTGAAGTTCCCTGTGGTCTGGAATTCCCTATGGTCTGGAGTTCACAGTGATCTGGTGTTCCCTGTGGTCTAGGGTTCCCTGTGGTCTTTAGTTCACAGTGTTCTGGAGTTGCCTGTGGTCTGGGGTTCCCTGTGGTCTGGAATTCCCTATGTTCTGGAGATTCCTGTGGTCTGGAATTCCCTGTGGTCTGAAGATCCCTGTAGTCTGGGGTTCCCTGTGGTCTGGAGTTCCCTGAGGTCTGGAATTTTCTGTGATCTGGAGTTCCCTGTAGTCTGGAGTTCCCTGTGGTCTAGGGTTCCCTGTGGTCTGGAATTCCCTATGGTCTGGAGATTCCTGAGGTCTGGAATTCCCTGTGGTCTGGAGTTCCCTGTGGTCTGGAGTTCCCTGAAGTCTGGAATTCCCTGTGGTCTGGAGTTCCCTGTGGTTTGGAATTCCCTGTGGTCTGGGGATCCCTGTGGTCTGGAGTTCCCTGTGATCTAGAATTTTCTATGGTCTTGAGTTTACAGTCTTCTGGAATTCCCTGTGGTCTAGTGGTTCCTGTAGACTGGAGTTCCCTGTGGTCTGGAATTCCCTGCAGGCTGGAGGTCTCAGTAATCTGGAGTTCCCTGTGGTCTGCAATTCCCTGTGGTCTGGAGTTCCCTGTGGTCTGGAGTTCCCTGTGGTCTGGAGTTTCCTGCGGTCTGGGGTTCCCTGTGGTCTGGAGTTCCCTGTGGTCTGGAATTCCCTGTGGTCTGGTGTTTCCTGTGGTTTGGAATTCCCTGTGGTCTGGAATTCCCTGCAGGCTTGTAGCCCCTGTGGTCTGGAATTCTTTGTGGTCTGAAGTTCCCTGTGGTCTGGAGTTTCCTGCGGTCTGGGGTTCCCTGTGATCTGGAGTTCCCTGTGGTCTGGAGTTCCCTGTGGTCTAGGGATCCAAGTGGTCTGGAATTCCCTATGGTCTGGAGATTCCTGAGGTCTGGAATTCCCTGTGGTCTGGAGTTCCCTGTGGTCTGGAGTTCCCTGAAGTCTGGAATTCCCTGTGGTCTGGAGTTCCCTGTGGTCTGGAATTCCCTGTGGTCTGGGGATCCCTGTGGTCTGGAGTTCCCTGTGATCTGTAATTTTCTATGGTCTTGAGTTTGCAGTCTTCTGGAGTTCCCTGTGGTCTGGGGTTCCCTGTGGTCTGGAATTCCCTTTGGTCTGAAGTTCCCTGTAGTCTGTGGTTCCCTGTGGTCTGGAGTTTCCTGAGGTCTGGAATTCCGTGTGATCTGGAGTTCCCTGTGGTCTGGAATTCCCGGTGGTCTGGGCTTCCCTGTGGTCTGGAGTTCCCTGTGGTCTAGGTTTCCCTGTAGTCAGGAGTTTCCTGTGTTCTGGAGTTCCTTGTGGTCTGGAATTTCTTGCGGTCTGTAATTCTCTGTAGTCTGGGGATCCCTGTGGTCTGGGGTTCCCTGTGGTCAGGAGTTCCCTGTGGTCTGGAAATCCCTGTAGTCTAGAGGTTCCTGTAGACTGGAGTTTCCTGTGGTCTGAAATTCCCTGTGGTCTGGAATTCCCTATGGTCTGGAGTTCACAGTGATCTGGTGTTCCCTGTGGTCTAGGGTTCCCTGTGGTCTGGAGTTCACATTGATCTGGTGTTCCCTGTGGTCTAGGGTTCCCTGTGGTCTGGAGTTCACAGTGATCTGGAGTTCCCTGTGGTCTGGGGTTCCCTGTGGTCTGCAGTTCCCTGTGGTCTGGAATTCCCTGTGGTCTGGAGTTCCCTGTGGTTTGGAATTCCCTGTGGTCTGGAATTCCCTGCAGGCTGGTAGTCCCTGTTGTCTGGAATTCCCTGCGGTCTGGAATTCCCTGTAGTCTGGGGTTCCCTGTTGTCTGGGGTTCCCTGTGGTCTGGAGTTCCCTGTGGTCTGGCATTCCCTGTAGTCAGGAGATCCCTGTGTTCTGGAATTCCTTGTGGTCTGGAGTGCCTTGCGATCTGGAATTCTTTGTAGTCTGGGGTTTCCTGTAGTCTGGGGTTACCTGTGGTCAGATTGTCCCTCTGGTCTGGAATTGCCTGTGGTCTGGAGTTCCCTGTGGACTGGAGTTGCTTGTGGTCTGCAATTCCCTGCAGGCTTGTAGTCCTTGTGGTCTGGAATTCCATGTGGTCTGGAATTCCCTGTGGTCTGAAGTTCCCTGTAGTCTGGGGTTCTCTGTGGTCTGGAGTTCCCTGAGGTCTGGAATTCCCTGTGATCTGGATTTCCCTGTGGTCTGGAATTCCCTGTGGTCTGGGCTTCCCTGTGGTCTGGAGTTCCCTGTGGTCTAGGGTTCCCTGTAGTCAGGAGTTCCCTGTATTCTGGAATTCCTTGTGGTCTGGAGTTTCTTGCGGTCTGTAATTCTCTGTAGTCTGGGGTTCCCTGTGGTCTGGGTTTACCTGTGGTCTGGAGTTCCCTGCGGTCTGTGGTTCCCTGTGGTCAGGAGTTCCCTGTGGTCTGGAATTCCCTGTGGTCTAGAGGTCCCTGTAGACTGGAGTTCCCTGTGGTCTGGAATTCCCTGCAGGCTGGAGGTCTCAGTAATCTGGAGTTCCCTGTTGTCTGCAATCCCCTGTGGACTGGAGTTCCCTGTGGTCTGGAGTTTCCTGTGGTCTGAAATTCCCTGTGGTCTGGAATTCCCTATGGTCTGGAGTTCACAGTGATCTGGAGTTCCCTGTGGTCTAGGATTCCCTGTGGTCTGGAGTTCACAGTGTTCTGGAGTTGCCTGTGGTCTGGGGTTCCCTGTGGTCTGGAATTCCCTATGTTCTGGAGATTCCTGTGGTCTGGAATTCCCTGTGGTCTGAAGATCCCTGTAGTCTGGGGTTCCCTGTGGTCTGGAGTTCCCTGAGGTCTGGAATTTTCTGTGATCTGGAGTTCCCTGTAGTCTGGAGTTCCCTGTGGTCTAGGGTTCCCTGTGGTCTGGAATTCCCTATGGTGTGGAGATTCCTGAGGTCTGGAATTCCCTGTGGTCTGGAGTTCCCTGTGGTCTGGAGTTCCCTGAAGTCTGGAATTCCCTGTGGTCTGGAGTTCCCTGTGGTCTGGAATTCCCTGTGGTCTGGGGATCCCTGTGGTCTGGAGTTCCCTGTGATCTAGAATTTTCTATGGTCTTGAGTTTACAGTCTTCTGGAGTTCCCTGTGGTCTGGGGTTCCCTGTGGTCTGGAATTCCCTTTGGTCTGAAGTTCCCTGTAGACTGTGGTTCCCTGTGGTCTGGAGTTTCCTGAGGTCTGGAATTCCGTGTGATCTGGAGTTCCCTGTTGTCTGGAATTCCCTGTGGTCTGGGCTTCCCTGTGGTCTGGAGTTCCCTGTGGTCTAGGTTTCCCTGTAGTCAGGAGTTCCCTGTGTTCTGGAATTCCTTGTGGTCTGGAGTTTCTTGCGGTCTGTAATTCTCTGTAGTCTGGGGATCCCTGTGGTCTGGGTTTACCTGTGGTCTGGAGTTCTCTGCGGTCTGGGGTTCCCTGTGGTCAGGAGTTCCCTATGGTCTGGAAATCCCTGTAGTCTAGAGGTTCCTGTAGACTGGAGTTCCCTGTGGTCTGGAATTCCCTGCAGGCTGGAGTTCCCTGTGGTCTGGAGTTTCCTGTGGTCTGAAGTTCCCAGTGGTCTGGAATTCCCTATGGTCTGGAGTTCACAGTGATCTGGAGTTCCCTGTGGTCTGGGTTTCCCTGTGGTCTGGAGTTCCCTGTGGTCTGGAATTCCCTGTGGTCTGGTGTTCCCTGTGGTTTGGAATTCCCTGTGGTCTGGAATTCCCTGCAGGCTTGTAGCCCCTGTGGTCTGGAATTCCTTGTGGTCTGAAGTTCCCTGTAGTCTGTGGTTCCCTGTGGTCTGGGCTTTCCAGTGGCTGGAGTTCCCTGTGTCTGGAATTCCCTGTAGTTTGGGGTTCCCTGTGGTCTGTAGTTTCCTGTGGTCTGAATGTCCCTGTGGTCTGGAATTCCCTGTGGTCTGGAGTTCCCTGTATTCTGGAGATCTCTGTGCTCTGGAATTCCCTGCAGTCTTGTAGTCCTTGTGGTCTGGATATCCCTGTGGTCTGGAACTCCCTGTGGTCTGAAGTTCCCTGTAGTCTGGGGTTCCCTGTGGTCTGGAGTTCCCTTAAATCTGGAATTCAATGTGGTCTGGAGTTCCCTGTGGTCTGGAATTCCCTGTGGTCTAGAGGTTCCTGTAGACTGGAGTTCCCTGTGGTCTGGAATCCCCTGCAGGCTGGAGGTCTCAGTAATCTGGAGTTCCCTGTGGTCTGCAATTCCCTGTGGTCTGGAGTTCCCTGTGGTCTGGAGTTTCCTGTGGTCTGAAGTTCCCTGTGGTCTGGAATTCCCTATGGTCTGGAGTTCACAGTGATCTGGTGTTCCCTGTGGTCTAGGGTTCCCTGTGGTCTTTAGTTCACAGTGTTCTGGAGTTGCCTGTGGTCTGGGGTTCCCTGTGGTCTGGAATTCCCTATGTTCTGGAGATTCCTGTGGTCTGGAATTCCCTGTGGTCTGAAGATCCCTGTAGTCTGGGGTTCCCTGTGGTCTGGAGTTCCCTGAGGTCTGGAATTTTCTGTGATCTGGAGTTCCCTGTAGTCTGGAGTTCCCTGTGGTCTAGGGTTCCCTGTGGTCTGGAATTCCCTATGGTCTGGAGATTCCTGAGGTCTGGAATTCCCTGTGGTCTGGAGTTCCCTGTGGTCTGGAGTTCCCTGAAGTCTGGAATTCCCTGTGGTCTGGAGTTCCCTGTGGTCTGGAATTCCCTGTGGTCTGGGGATCCCTGTGGTCTGGAGTTCCCTGTGATCTAGAATTTTCTATGGTCTTGAGTTTACAGTCTTCTGGAGTTCCCTGTGGTCTGGGGTTCCCTGTGGTCTGGAATTCCCTTTGGTCTGAAGTTCCCTGTAGACTGTGGTTCCCTGTGGTCTGGAGTTTCCTGAGGTCTGGAATTCCGTGTGATCTGGAGTTCCCTGTTGTCTGGAATTCCCTGTGGTCTGGGCTTCAATGTGGTCTGGAGTTCCCTGTGGTCTAGGTTTCCCTGTAGTCAGGAGTTCCCTGTGTTCTGGAATTCCTTGTGGTCTGGAGTTTCTTGCGGTCTGTAATTCTCTTTAGTCTGGGGATCCCTGTGGTCTGGGTTTACCTGTGGTCTGGAGTTCTCTGCGGTCTGGGGTTCCCTGTGGTCAGGAGTTCCCTATGGTCTGGAAATCCCTGTAGTCTAGAGGTTCCTGTAGACTGGAGTTCCCTGTGGTCTGGAATTCCCTGCAGGCTGGAGTTCCCTGTGGTCTGGAGTTTCCTGTGGTCTGAAGTTCCCTGTGGTCTGGAATTCCCTATGGTCTGGAGTTCACAGTGATCTGGAGTTCCCTGTGGTCTGGGTTTCCCTGTGGTCTGGAGTTCCCTGTGGTCTGGAATTCCCTGTGGTCTGGTGTTCCCTGTGGTTTGGAATTCCCTGTGGTCTGGAATTCCCTGCAGACTTGTAGCCCCTGTGGTCTGGAATTCCTTGTGGTCTGAAGTTCCCTGTGATCTGGAATTCCCTATGGTCTGGAGTTCACAGTGATCTGGAGTTCCCTGTGGTCTGGGTTTCCCTGTGGTCTGGAGTTCCCTGTGGTCTGGAATTCCCTGTGGTCTGGTGTTCCCTGTGGTTTGGAATTCCCTGTGGTCTGGAATTCCCTGCAGGCTTGTAGCCCCTGTGGTCTGGAATTCCCTGTGGTCTGAAGATCCCTGTAGTCTGGGGTTCCCTGTGGTCTGGAGTTCCCTGAGGTCTGGAATTTTCTGTGATCTGGAGTTCCCTGTAGTCTGGAGTTCCCTGTGGTCTAGGGTTCCCTGTGGTCTGGAATTCCCTATGGTGTGGAGATTCCTGAGGTCTGGAATTCCCTGTGGTCTGGAGTTCCCTGTGGTCTGGAGTTCCCTGAAGTCTGGAATTCCCTGTGGTCTGGAGTTCCCTGTGGTCTGGAATTCCCTGTGGTCTGGGGATCCCTGTGGTCTGGAGTTCCCTGTGATCTAGAATTTTCTATGGTCTTGAGTTTACAGTCTTCTGGAGTTCCCTGTGGTCTGGGGTTCCCTGTGGTCTGGAATTCCCTTTGGTCTGAAGTTCCCTGTAGACTGTGGTTCCCTGTGGTCTGGAGTTTCCTGAGGTCTGGAATTCCGTGTGATCTGGAGTTCCCTGTTGTCTGGAATTCCCTGTGGTCTGGGCTTCCCTGTGGTCTGGAGTTCCCTGTGGTCTAGGTTTCCCTGTAGTCAGGAGTTCCCTGTGTTCTGGAATTCCTTGTGGTCTGGAGTTTCTTGCGGTCTGTAATTCTCTGTAGTCTGGGGATCCCTGTGGTCTGGGTTTACCTGTGGTCTGGAGTTCTCTGCGGTCTGGGGTTCCCTGTGGTCAGGAGTTCCCTATGGTCTGGAAATCCCTGTAGTCTAGAGGTTCCTGTAGACTGGAGTTCCCTGTGGTCTGGAATTCCCTGCAGGCTGGAGTTCCCTGTGGTCTGGAGTTTCCTGTGGTCTGAAGTTCCCAGTGGTCTGGAATTCCCTATGGTCTGGAGTTCACAGTGATCTGGAGTTCCCTGTGGTCTGGGTTTCCCTGTGGTCTGGAGTTCCCTGTGGTCTGGAATTCCCTGTGGTCTGGTGTTCCCTGTGGTTTGGAATTCCCTGTGGTCTGGAATTCCCTGCAGGCTTGTAGCCCCTGTGGTCTGGAATTCCTTGTGGTCTGAAGTTCCCTGTAGTCTGTGGTTCCCTGTGGTCTGGGCTTTCCAGTGGCTGGAGTTCCCTGTGTCTGGAATTCCCTGTAGTTTGGGGTTCCCTGTGGTCTGTAGTTTCCTGTGGTCTGAATGTCCCTGTGGTCTGGAATTCCCTGTGGTCTGGAGTTCCCTGTATTCTGGAGATCTCTGTGCTCTGGAATTCCCTGCAGTCTTGTAGTCCTTGTGGTCTGGATATCCCTGTGGTCTGGAACTCCCTGTGGTCTGAAGTTCCCTGTAGTCTGGGGTTCCCTGTGGTCTGGAGTTCCCTTAAATCTGGAATTCAATGTGGTCTGGAGTTCCCTGTGGTCTGGAATTCCCTGTGGTCTAGAGGTTCCTGTAGACTGGAGTTCCCTGTGGTCTGGAATCCCCTGCAGGCTGGAGGTCTCAGTAATCTGGAGTTCCCTGTGGTCTGCAATTCCCTGTGGTCTGGAGTTCCCTGTGGTCTGGAGTTTCCTGTGGTCTGAAGTTCCCTGTGGTCTGGAATTCCCTATGGTCTGGAGTTCACAGTGATCTGGTGTTCCCTGTGGTCTAGGGTTCCCTGTGGTCTTTAGTTCACAGTGTTCTGGAGTTGCCTGTGGTCTGGGGTTCCCTGTGGTCTGGAATTCCCTATGTTCTGGAGATTCCTGTGGTCTGGAATTCCCTGTGGTCTGAAGATCCCTGTAGTCTGGGGATCCCTGTGGTCTGGAGTTCCCTGAGGTCTGGAATTTTCTGTGATCTGGAGTTCCCTGTAGTCTGGAGTTCCCTGTGGTCTAGGGTTCCCTGTGGTCTGGAATTCCCTATGGTCTGGAGATTCCTGAGGTCTGGAATTCCCTGTGGTCTGGAGTTCCCTGTGGTCTGGAGTTCCCTGAAGTCTGGAATTCCCTGTGGTCTGGAGTTCCCTGTGGTCTGGAATTCCCTGTGGTCTGGGGATCCCTGTGGTCTGGAGTTCCCTGTGATCTAGAATTTTCTATGGTCTTGAGTTTACAGTCTTCTGGAGTTCCCTGTGGTCTGGGGTTCCCTGTGGTCTGGAATTCCCTTTGGTCTGAAGTTCCCTGTAGACTGTGGTTCCCTGTGGTCTGGAGTTTCCTGAGGTCTGGAATTCCGTGTGATCTGGAGTTCCCTGTTGTCTGGAATTCCCTGTGGTCTGGGCTTCAATGTGGTCTGGAGTTCCCTGTGGTCTAGGTTTCCCTGTAGTCAGGAGTTCCCTGTGTTCTGGAATTCCTTGTGGTCTGGAGTTTCTTGCGGTCTGTAATTCTCTTTAGTCTGGGGATCCCTGTGGTCTGGGTTTACCTGTGGTCTGGAGTTCTCTGCGGTCTGGGGTTCCCTGTGGTCAGGAGTTCCCTATGGTCTGGAAATCCCTGTAGTCTAGAGGTTCCTGTAGACTGGAGTTCCCTGTGGTCTGGAATTCCCTGCAGGCTGGAGTTCCCTGTGGTCTGGAGTTTCCTGTGGTCTGAAGTTCCCTGTGGTCTGGAATTCCCTATGGTCTGGAGTTCACAGTGATCTGGAGTTCCCTGTGGTCTGGGTTTCCCTGTGGTCTGGAGTTCCCTGTGGTCTGGAATTCCCTGTGGTCTGGTGTTCCCTGTGGTTTGGAATTCCCTGTGGTCTGGAATTCCCTGCAGACTTGTAGCCCCTGTGGTCTGGAATTCCTTGTGGTCTGAAGTTCCCTGTGATCTGGAATTCCCTATGGTCTGGAGTTCACAGTGATCTGGAGTTCCCTGTGGTCTGGGTTTCCCTGTGGTCTGGAGTTCCCTGTGGTCTGGAATTCCCTGTGGTCTGGTGTTCCCTGTGGTTTGGAATTCCCTGTGGTCTGGAATTCCCTGCAGGCTTGTAGCCCCTGTGGTCTGGAATTCCTTGTGGTCTGAAGTTCCCTGTAGTCTGTGGTTCCCTGTGGTCTGGGCTTTCCAGTGGCTGGAGTTCCCTGTGTCTGGAATTCCCTGTAGTTTGGGGTTCCCTGTGGTCTGTAGTTTCCTGTGGTCTGAATGTCCCTGTGGTCTGGAATTCCCTGTGGTCTGGAGTTCCCTGTATTCTGGAGATCTCTGTGCTCTGGAATTCCCTGCAGTCTTGTAGTCCTTGTGGTCTGGATATCCCTGTGGTCTGGAACTCCCTGTGGTCTGAAGTTCCCTGTAGTCTGGGGTTCCCTGTGGTCTGGAGTTCCCTTAAATCTGGAATTCAATGTGGTCTGGAGTTCCCTGTGGTCTGGAATTCCCTGTGGTCTAGAGGTTCCTGTAGACTGGAGTTCCCTGTGGTCTGGAATCCCCTGCAGGCTGGAGGTCTCAGTAATCTGGAGTTCCCTGTGGTCTGCAATTCCCTGTGGTCTGGAGTTCCCTGTGGTCTGGAGTTTCCTGTGGTCTGAAGTTCCCTGTGGTCTGGAATTCCCTATGGTCTGGAGTTCACAGTGATCTGGTGTTCCCTGTGGTCTAGGGTTCCCTGTGGTCTTTAGTTCACAGTGTTCTGGAGTTGCCTGTGGTCTGGGGTTCCCTGTGGTCTGGAATTCCCTATGTTCTGGAGATTCCTGTGGTCTGGAATTCCCTGTGGTCTGAAGATCCCTGTAGTCTGGGGTTCCCTGTGGTCTGGAGTTCCCTGAGGTCTGGAATTTTCTGTGATCTGGAGTTCCCTGTAGTCTGGAGTTCCCTGTGGTCTAGGGTTCCCTGTGGTCTGGAATTCCCTATGGTCTGGAGATTCCTGAGGTCTGGAATTCCCTGTGGTCTGGAGTTCCCTGTGGTCTGGAGTTCCCTGAAGTCTGGAATTCCCTGTGGTCTGGAGTTCCCTGTGGTCTGGAATTCCCTGTGGTCTGGGGATCCCTGTGGTCTGGAGTTCCCTGTGATCTAGAATTTTCTATGGTCTTGAGTTTACAGTCTTCTGGAGTTCCCTGTGGTCTGGGGTTCCCTGTGGTCTGGAATTCCCTTTGGTCTGAAGTTCCCTGTAGACTGTGGTTCCCTGTGGTCTGGAGTTTCCTGAGGTCTGGAATTCCGTGTGATCTGGAGTTCCCTGTTGTCTGGAATTCCCTGTGGTCTGGGCTTCCCTGTGGTCTGGAGTTCCCTGTGGTCTAGGTTTCCCTGTAGTCAGGAGTTCCCTGTGTTCTGGAATTCCTTGTGGTCTGGAGTTTCTTGCGGTCTGTAATTCTCTGTAGTCTGGGGATCCCTGTGGTCTGGGTTTACCTGTGGTCTGGAGTTCTCTGCGGTCTGGGGTTCCCTGTGGTCAGGAGTTCCCTATGGTCTGGAAATCCCTGTAGTCTAGAGGTTCCTGTAGACTGGAGTTCCCTGTGGTCTGGAATTCCCTGCAGGCTGGAGTTCCCTGTGGTCTGGAGTTTCCTGTGGTCTGAAGTTCCCTGTGGTCTGGAATTCCCTATGGTCTGGAGTTCACAGTGATCTGGAGTTCCCTGTGGTCTGGGTTTCCCTGTGGTCTGGAGTTCCCTGTGGTCTGGAATTCCCTGTGGTCTGGTGTTCCCTGTGGTTTGGAATTCCCTGTGGTCTGGAATTCCCTGCAGGCTTGTAGCCCCTGTGGTCTGGAATTCCTTGTGGTCTGAAGTTCCCTGTTGTCTGTGGTTCCCTGTGGTCTGGGGTTTCCAGTGGCTGGAGTTCCCTGTGTCTGGAATTCCCTGTAGTTTGGGGTTCCCTGTGGTCTGTAGTTTCCTGTGGTCTGAATGTCCCTGTGGTCTGGAATTCCCTGTGGTCTGGAGTTCCCTGTATTCTGGAGATCTCTGTGCTCTGGAATTCCCTGCAGTCTTGTAGTCCTTGTGGTCTGGATATCCCTGTGGTCTGGAACTCCCTGTGGTCTGAAGTTCCCTGTAGTCTGGGGTTCCCTGTGGTCTGGAGTTCCCTTAAATCTGGAATTCAATGTGGTCTGGAGTTCCCTGTGGTCTGGAATTCACTGTGGTCTAGAGGTTCCTGTAGACTGGAGTTCCCTGTGGTCTGGAATCCCCTGCAGGCTGGAGGTCTCAGTAATCTGGAGTTCCCTGTGGTCTGCAATTCCCTGTGGTCTGGAGTTCCCTGTGGTCTGGAGTTTCCTGTGGTCTGAAGTTCCCTGTGGTCTGGAATTCCCTATGGTCTGGAGTTCACAGTGATCTGGTGTTCCCTGTGGTCTAGGGTTCCCTGTGGTCTTTAGTTCACAGTGTTCTGGAGTTGCCTGTGGTCTGGGGTTCCCTGTGGTCTGGAATTCCCTATGTTCTGGAGATTCCTGTGGTCTGGAATTCCCTGTGGTCTGAAGATCCCTGTAGTCTGGGGTTCCCTGTGGTCTGGAGTTCCCTGAGGTCTGGAATTTTCTGTGATCTGGAGTTCCAGGTAGTCTGGAGTTCCCTGTGGTCTAGGGTTCCCTGTGGTCTGGAATTCCCTATGGTCTGGAGATTCCTGAGGTCTGGAATTCCCTGTGGTCTGGAGTTCCCTGTGGTCTGGAGTTCCCTGAAGTCTGGAATTCCCTGTGGTCTGGAGTTCCCTGTGGTCTGGAATTCCCTGTGGTCTGGGGATCCCTGTGGTCTGGAGTTCCCTGTGATCTGGTATTTTCTATGGTCTTGAGTTTGCAGTCTTCTGGAGTTCCCTGTGGTCTTGGGCTCCCTGTGGTCTGGAATTCCCTTTGGTCTGAAGTTCCCTGTAGTCTGTGGTTACCTGTGGTCTGGAGTTTCCTGAGGTCTGGAATTCCGTGTGATCTGGAGTTCCCTGTGGTCTGGAATTCCCTGTGGTCTGGGCTTCCCTGTGGTCTGGAGTTCCCTGTGGTCTAGGTTTCCCTGTAGTCAGGAGTTCCCTGTGTTCTGGAATTCCTTGTGGTCTGGAGTTTCTTGCGGTCTGTAATTCTCTGTAGTCTGGGGTTCCCTGTGGTCTGGGTTTACCTGTGGTCTGGAGTTCTCTGCGGTCTGGGGTTCCCTGTGGTCAGGAGTTCCCTGTGGTCTGGAAATCCCTGTAGTCTAGAGGTTCCTGTAGACTGGAGTTCCCTGTGGTCTGGAATTCCCTGCAGGCTGGAGTTCCCTGTGGTCTGGAGTTTACTGTGGTCTGAAGTTCCCTGTGGTCTGGAATTCCCTATGGTCTGGAGTTCACAGTGATCTGGAGTTCCCTGTGGTCTAGGGTTCCCTGTGGTCTGGAGTTCCCTGTGGTCTGGAATTCCCTGCAGGCTGGAGTTCCCTGTGGTCTGGAGTTTACTGTGGTCTGAAGTTCCCTGTGGTCTGGAATTCCCTATGGTCTGGAGTTCACAGTGATCTGGAGTTCCCTGTGGTCTAGGGTTCCCTGTGGTCTGGAGTTCCCTGTGGACTGGAATTCCCTGTGGTCTGGTGTTCCCTGTGGTTTGGAATTCCCTGTGGTCTGGAATTCCCTGCAGGCTTGTAGCCCCTGAGGTCTGGAATTCCTTGTGGTCTGAAGTTCCCTGTAGTCTGTGGTTCTCTGTGGTCTGGGGTTTCCAGTGGCTGGAGTTCCCTGTGTCTGGAATTCCCTGTAGTTTGAGGTTCCCTGTGGTCTGTAGTTTCCCGTGGTCTGAATGTCCCTGTGGTCTGGAATTCCCTGTGGTCTGGAGTTCCCTGTGGTCTAGGTTTCCCTGTAGTCAGGAGTTCCCTGTGTTCTGGAATTCCTTGTGGTCTGGAGTTTCTTGCGGTCTGTAATTCTCTGTAGTCTGGGGTTCCCTGTGGTCTGGGTTTACCTGTGGTCTGGAGTTCTCTGCGGTCTGGGGTTCCCTGTGGTCAGGAGTTCCCTGTGGTCTGGAAATCCCTGTAGTCTAGAGGTTCCTGTAGACTGGAGTTCCCTGTGGTCTGGAATTCCCTGCAGGCTGGAGTTCCCTGTGGTCTGGAGTTTACTGTGGTCTGAAGTTCCCTGTGGTCTGGAATTCCCTATGGTCTGGAGTTCACAGTGATCTGGAGTTCCCTGTGGTCTAGGGTTCCCTGTGGTCTGGAGTTCCCTGTGGTCTGGAATTCCCTGCAGGCTGGAGTTCCCTGTGGTCTGGAGTTTACTGTGGTCTGAAGTTCCCTGTGGTCTGGAATTCCCTATGGTCTGGAGTTCACAGTGATCTGGAGTTCCCTGTGGTCTAGGGTTCCCTGTGGTCTGGAGTTCCCTGTGGACTGGAATTCCCTGTGGTCTGGTGTTCCCTGTGGTTTGGAATTCCCTGTGGTCTGGAATTCCCTGCAGGCTTGTAGCCCCTGTGGTCTGGAATTCCTTGTGGTCTGAAGTTCCCTGTAGTCTGTGGTTCTCTGTGGTCTGGGGTTTCCAGTGGCTGGAGTTCCCTGTGTCTGGAATTCCCTGTAGTTTGAGGTTCCCTGTGGTCTGTAGTTTCCCGTGGTCTGAATGTCCCTGTGGTCTGGAATTCCCTGTGGTCTGGAGTTCCCTGTATTCTGGAGATCCCTGTGCTCTGGAATTCCCTGCAGTCTTGTAGTCCTTGTGGTCTGGAATTCCCTGTGGTCTGAAGTTCCCTGTGGTCTGGGGTTCCCTGTGGTCTGGAGTTCCCTGTGGACTGGAATTCCCTGTGGTCTGGTGTTCCCTGTGGTCTGGAATTCCCTGTGGTCTAGTGGTTCCTGTAGACTGGAGTTCCCTGTGGTCTGGAATTCCCTGCAGGCTGGAGGTCTCAGTAATCTGGAGTTCCCTGTGGTCTGCAATTCCCTGTGGTCTGGAGTTCCCTGTGGTCTGGAGTTCCCTGTGGTCTGGAGTTTCCTGCGGTCTGGGGTTCCCTGTGGTCTGGAGTTCCCTGTGGTCTGGAATTCCCTGTGGTCTGGTGTTTCCTGTGGTTTGGAATTCCCTGTGGTCTGGAATTCCCTGCAGGCTTGTCGCCCCTGTGGTCTGGAATTCCTTGTGGTCTGAAGTTCCCTGTGGTCTGGAGTTCCCTGTGGTCTGGAGTTCCCTGTGGTCTGGAATTCCCTATGGTCTGGAGTTCACAGTGATCTGGTGTTCCCTGTGGTCTAGGGTTCCCTGTGGTCTTTAGTTCACAGTGTTCTGGAGTTGCCTGTGGTCTGGGGTTCCCTGTGGTCTGGAATTCCCTATGTTCTGGAGATTCCTGTGGTCTGGAATTCCCTGTGGTCTGAAGATCCCTGTAGTCTGGGGTTCCCTGTGGTCTGGAGTTCCCTGAGGTCTGGAATTTTCTGTGATCTGGAGTTCCAGGTAGTCTGGAGTTCCCTGTGGTCTAGGGTTCCCTGTGGTCTGGAATTCCCTATGGTCTGGAGATTCCTGAGGTCTGGAATTCCCTGTGGTCTGGAGTTCCCTGTGGTCTGGAGTTCCCTGAAGTCTGGAATTCCCTGTGGTCTGGAGTTCCCTGTGGTCTGGAATTCCCTGTGGTCTGGGGATCCCTGTGGTCTGGAGTTCCCTGTGATCTGGTATTTTCTATGGTCTTGAGTTTGCAGTCTTCTGGAGTTCCCTGTGGTCTTGGGCTCCCTGTGGTCTGGAATTCCCTTTGGTCTGAAGTTCCCTGTAGTCTGTGGTTACCTGTGGTCTGGAGTTTCCTGAGGTCTGGAATTCCGTGTGATCTGGAGTTCCCTGTGGTCTGGAATTCCCTGTGGTCTGGGCTTCCCTGTGGTCTGGAGTTCCCTGTGGTCTAGGTTTCCCTGTAGTCAGGAGTTCCCTGTGTTCTGGAATTCCTTGTGGTCTGGAGTTTCTTGCGGTCTGTAATTCTCTGTAGTCTGGGGTTCCCTGTGGTCTGGGTTTACCTGTGGTCTGGAGTTCTCTGCGGTCTGGGGTTCCCTGTGGTCAGGAGTTCCCTGTGGTCTGGAAATCCCTGTAGTCTAGAGGTTCCTGTAGACTGGAGTTCCCTGTGGTCTGGAATTCCCTGCAGGCTGGAGTTCCCTGTGGTCTGGAGTTTACTGTGGTCTGAAGTTCCCTGTGGTCTGGAATTCCCTATGGTCTGGAGTTCACAGTGATCTGGAGTTCCCTGTGGTCTAGGGTTCCCTGTGGTCTGGAGTTCCCTGTGGTCTGGAATTCCCTGCAGGCTGGAGTTCCCTGTGGTCTGGAGTTTACTGTGGTCTGAAGTTCCCTGTGGTCTGGAATTCCCTATGGTCTGGAGTTCACAGTGATCTGGAGTTCCCTGTGGTCTAGGGTTCCCTGTGGTCTGGAGTTCCCTGTGGACTGGAATTCCCTGTGGTCTGGTGTTCCCTGTGGTTTGGAATTCCCTGTGGTCTGGAATTCCCTGCAGGCTTGTAGCCCCTGAGGTCTGGAATTCCTTGTGGTCTGAAGTTCCCTGTAGTCTGTGGTTCTCTGTGGTCTGGGGTTTCCAGTGGCTGGAGTTCCCTGTGTCTGGAATTCCCTGTAGTTTGAGGTTCCCTGTGGTCTGTAGTTTCCCGTGGTCTGAATGTCCCTGTGGTCTGGAATTCCCTGTGGTCTGGAGTTCCCTGTGGTCTAGGTTTCCCTGTAGTCAGGAGTTCCCTGTGTTCTGGAATTCCTTGTGGTCTGGAGTTTCTTGCGGTCTGTAATTCTCTGTAGTCTGGGGTTCCCTGTGGTCTGGGTTTACCTGTGGTCTGGAGTTCTCTGCGGTCTGGGGTTCCCTGTGGTCAGGAGTTCCCTGTGGTCTGGAAATCCCTGTAGTCTAGAGGTTCCTGTAGACTGGAGTTCCCTGTGGTCTGGAATTCCCTGCAGGCTGGAGTTCCCTGTGGTCTGGAGTTTACTGTGGTCTGAAGTTCCCTGTGGTCTGGAATTCCCTATGGTCTGGAGTTCACAGTGATCTGGAGTTCCCTGTGGTCTAGGGTTCCCTGTGGTCTGGAGTTCCCTGTGGTCTGGAATTCCCTGCAGGCTGGAGTTCCCTGTGGTCTGGAGTTTACTGTGGTCTGAAGTTCCCTGTGGTCTGGAATTCCCTATGGTCTGGAGTTCACAGTGATCTGGAGTTCCCTGTGGTCTAGGGTTCCCTGTGGTCTGGAGTTCCCTGTGGACTGGAATTCCCTGTGGTCTGGTGTTCCCTGTGGTTTGGAATTCCCTGTGGTCTGGAATTCCCTGCAGGCTTGTAGCCCCTGTGGTCTGGAATTCCTTGTGGTCTGAAGTTCCCTGTAGTCTGTGGTTCTCTGTGGTCTGGGGTTTCCAGTGGCTGGAGTTCCCTGTGTCTGGAATTCCCTGTAGTTTGAGGTTCCCTGTGGTCTGTAGTTTCCCGTGGTCTGAATGTCCCTGTGGTCTGGAATTCCCTGTGGTCTGGAGTTCCCTGTATTCTGGAGATCCCTGTGCTCTGGAATTCCCTGCAGTCTTGTAGTCCTTGTGGTCTGGAATTCCCTGTGGTCTGAAGTTCCCTGTGGTCTGGGGTTCCCTGTGGTCTGGAGTTCCCTGTGGACTGGAATTCCCTGTGGTCTGGTGTTCCCTGTGGTCTGGAATTCCCTGTGGTCTAGTGGTTCCTGTAGACTGGAGTTCCCTGTGGTCTGGAATTCCCTGCAGGCTGGAGGTCTCAGTAATCTGGAGTTCCCTGTGGTCTGCAATTCCCTGTGGTCTGGAGTTCCCTGTGGTCTGGAGTTCCCTGTGGTCTGGAGTTTCCTGCGGTCTGGGGTTCCCTGTGGTCTGGAGTTCCCTGTGGTCTGGAATTCCCTGTGGTCTGGTGTTTCCTGTGGTTTGGAATTCCCTGTGGTCTGGAATTCCCTGCAGGCTTGTCGCCCCTGTGGTCTGGAATTCCTTGTGGTCTGAAGTTCCCTGTGGTCTGGAGTTTCCTGCGGTCTGGGGTTCCCTGTGATCTGGAGTTCCCTGTGGTCTGGAGTTCCCTGTGGTCTAGGGTTCCCTGTGGTCTGGAATTCCCTATGGTCTGGAGATTCCTGAGGTCTGGAATTCCCTGTGGTCTGGAGTTCCCTGTGGTCTGGAGTTCCCTGAAGTCTGGAATTCCCTGTGGTCTGGAGTTCCCTGTGGTCTGGAATTCCCTGTGGTCTGGGGATCCCTGTGGTCTGGAGTTCCCTGTGATCTGTAATTTTCTATGGTCTTGAGTTTGCAGTCTTCTGGAGTTCCCTGTGGTCTGGGGTTCCCTGTGGTCTGGAATTCCCTTTGGTCTGAAGTTCCCTGTAGTCTGTGGTTCCCTGTGGTCTGGAGTTTCCTGAGGTCTGGAATTCCGTGTGATCTGGAGTTCCCTGTGGTCTGGAATTCCCGGTGGTCTGGGCTTCCCTGTGGTCTGGAGTTCCCTGTGGTCTGGAATTCCCTGCAGGCTGGAGTTCCCTGTGGTCTGGAGTTTACTGTGGTCTGAAGTTCCCTGTGGTCTGGAATTCCCTATGGTCTGGAGTTCACAGTGATCTGGAGTTCCCTGTGGTCTAGGGTTCCCTGTGGTCTGGAGTTCCCTGTGGACTGGAATTCCCTGTGGTCTGGTGTTCCCTGTGGTTTGGAATTCCCTGTGGTCTGGAATTCCCTGCAGGCTTGTAGCCCCTGTGGTCTGGAATTCCTTGTGGTCTGAAGTTCCCTGTAGTCTGTGGTTCTCTGTGGTCTGGGGTTTCCAGTGGCTGGAGTTCCCTGTGTCTGGAATTCCCTGTAGTTTGAGGTTCCCTGTGGTCTGTAGTTTCCCGTGGTCTGAATGTCCCTGTGGTCTGGAATTCCCTGTGGTCTGGAGTTCCCTGTATTCTGGAGATCCCTGTGCTCTGGAATTCCCTGCAGTCTTGTAGTCCTTGTGGTCTGGAATTCCCTGTGGTCTGAAGTTCCCTGTGGTCTGGGGTTCCCTGTGGTCTGGAGTTCCCTGTGGACTGGAATTCCCTGTGGTCTGGTGTTCCCTGTGGTCTGGAATTCCCTGTGGTCTAGTGGTTCCTGTAGACTGGAGTTCCCTGTGGTCTGGAATTCCCTGCAGGCTGGAGGTCTCAGTAATCTGGAGTTCCCTGTGGTCTGCAATTCCCTGTGGTCTGGAGTTCCCTGTGGTCTGGAGTTCCCTGTGGTCTGGAGTTTCCTGCGGTCTGGGGTTCCCTGTGGTCTGGAGTTCCCTGTGGTCTGGAATTCCCTGTGGTCTGGTGTTTCCTGTGGTTTGGAATTCCCTGTGGTCTGGAATTCCCTGCAGGCTTGTCGCCCCTGTGGTCTGGAATTCCTTGTGGTCTGAAGTTCCCTGTGGTCTGGAGTTTCCTGCGGTCTGGGGTTCCCTGTGATCTGGAGTTCCCTGTGGTCTGGAGTTCCCTGTGGTCTAGGGTTCCCTGTGGTCTGGAATTCCCTATGGTCTGGAGATTCCTGAGGTCTGGAATTCCCTGTGGTCTGGAGTTCCCTGTGGTCTGGAGTTCCCTGAAGTCTGGAATTCCCTGTGGTCTGGAGTTCCCTGTGGTCTGGAATTCCCTGTGGTCTGGGGATCCCTGTGGTCTGGAGTTCCCTGTGATCTGTAATTTTCTATGGTCTTGAGTTTGCAGTCTTCTGGAGTTCCCTGTGGTCTGGGGTTCCCTGTGGTCTGGAATTCCCTTTGGTCTGAAGTTCCCTGTAGTCTGTGGTTCCCTGTGGTCTGGAGTTTCCTGAGGTCTGGAATTCCGTGTGATCTGGAGTTCCCTGTGGTCTGGAATTCCCTGTGGTCTGGGCTTCCCTGTGGTCTGGAGTTCCCTGTGGTCTAGGTTTCCCTGTAGTCAGGAGTTCCCTGTGTTCTGGAGTTCCTTGTGGTCTGGAATTTCTTGCGGTCTGTAATTCTCTGTAGTCTGGGGATCCCTGTGGTCTGGGTTTACCTGTGGTCTGGAGTTCTCTGCGGTCTGGGGTTCCCTGTGGTCAGGAGTTCCCTGTGGTCTGGAAATCCCTGTAGTCTAGAGGTTCCTGTAGACTGGAGTTTCCTGTGGTCTGAAATTCCCTGTGGTCTGGAATTCCCTATGGTCTGGAGTTCACAGTGATCTGGTGTTCCCTGTGGTCTAGGGTTCCCTGTGGTCTGGAGTTCACATTGATCTGGTGTTCCCTGTGGTCTAGGGTTCCCTGTGGTCTGGAGTTCACAGTGATCTGGAGTTCCCTGTGGTCTGGGTTTCCCTGTGGTCTGCAGTTCCCTGTGGTCTGGAATTCCCTGTGGTCTGGAGTTCCCTGTGGTTTGGAATTCCCTGTGGTCTGGAATTCCCTGCAGGCTGGTAGTCCCTGTGGTCTGGAATTCCCTGCGGTCTGGAATTCCCTGTAGTCTGGGGTTCCCTGTTGTCTTTGGTTCCCTGTGGTCTGGAGTTCCCTGTGGTCTGGCATTCCCTGTAGTCAGGAGATCCCTGTGTTCTGGAATTCCTTGTGGTCTGGAGTGCCTTGCGATCTGGAATTCTTTGTAGTCTGGGGTTTCCTGTAGTCTGGGGTTACCTGTGGTCAGAATGTCCCTCTGGTCTGGAATTGCCTGTGGTCTGGAGTTCCCTGTGGACTGGAGTTGCTTGTGGTCTGCAATTCCCTGCAGGCTTGTAGTCCTTGTGGTCTGGAATTCCATGTGGTCTGGAATTCCCTGTGGTCTGAAGTTCCCTGTAGTCTGGGGTTCTCTGTGGTCTGGAGTTCCCTGAGGTCTGGAATTCCCTGTGATCTGGATTTCCCTGTGGTCTGGAATTCCCTGTGGTCTGGGCTTCCCTGTGGTCTGGAGTTCCCTGTGGTCTAGGGTTCCCTGTAGTCAGGAGTTCCCTGTATTCTGGAATTCCTTGTGGTCTGGAGTTTCTTGCGGTCTGTAATTCTCTGTAGTCTGGGGTTCCCTGTGGTCTGGGTTTACCTGTGGTCTGGAGTTCCCTGCGGTCTGTGGTTCCCTGTGGTCAGGAGTTCCCTGTGGTCTGGAATTCCCTGTGGTCTAGAGGTCCCTGTAGACTGGAGTTCCCTGTGGTCTGGAATTCCCTGCAGGCTGGAGGTCTCAGTAATCTGGAGTTCCCTGTTGTCTGCAATCCCCTGTGGACTGGAGTTCCCTGTGGTCTGGAGTTTCCTGTGGTCTGAAATTCCCTGTGGTCTGGAATTCCCTATGGTCTGGAGTTCACAGTGATCTGGAGTTCCCTGTGGTCTGGAGTTCACAGTGTTCTGGAGTTGCCTGTGGTCTGGGGTTCCCTGTGGTCTGGAATTCCCTATGTTCTGGAGATTCCTGTGGTCTGGAATTCCCTGTGGTCTGAAGATCCCTGTAGTCTGGGGTTCCCTGTGGTCTGGAGTTCCCTGAGGTCTGGAATTTTCTGTGATCTGGAGTTCCCTGTAGTCTGGAGTTCCCTGTGGTCTAGGGTTCCCTGTGGTCTGGAATTCCCTATGGTGTGGAGATTCCTGAGGTCTGGAATTCCCTGTGGTCTGGAGTTCCCTGTGGTCTGGAGTTCCCTGAAGTCTGGAATTCCCTGTGGTCTGGAGTTCCCTGTGGTCTGGAATTCCCTGTGGTCTGGGGATCCCTGTGGTCTGGAGTTCCCTGTGATCTAGAATTTTCTATGGTCTTGAGTTTACAGTCTTCTGGAGTTCCCTGTGGTCTGGGGTTCCCTGTGGTCTGGAATTCCCTTTGGTCTGAAGTTCCCTGTAGACTGTGGTTCCCTGTGGTCTGGAGTTTCCTGAGGTCTGGAATTCCGTGTGATCTGGAGTTCCCTGTTGTCTGGAATTCCCTGTGGTCTGGGCTTCCCTGTGGTCTGGAGTTCCCTGTGGTCTAGGTTTCCCTGTAGTCAGGAGTTCCCTGTGTTCTGGAATTCCTTGTGGTCTGGAGTTTCTTGCGGTCTGTAATTCTCTGTAGTCTGGGGATCCCTGTGGTCTGGGTTTACCTGTGGTCTGGAGTTCTCTGCGGTCTGGGGTTCCCTGTGGTCAGGAGTTCCCTATGGTCTGGAAATCCCTGTAGTCTAGAGGTTCCTGTAGACTGGAGTTCCCTGTGGTCTGGAATTCCCTGCAGGCTGGAGATCCCTGTGGTCTGGAGTTTCCTGTGGTCTGAAGTTCCCTGTGGTCTGGAATTCCCTATGGTCTGGAGTTCACAGTGATCTGGAGTTCCCTGTGGTCTGGGTTTCCCTGTGGTCTGGAGTTCCCTGTGGTCTGGAATTCCCTGTGGTCTGGTGTTCCCTGTGGTTTGGAATTCCCTGTGGTCTGGAATTCCCTGCAGGCTTGTAGCCCCTGTGGTCTGGAATTCCTTGTGGTCTGAAGTTCCCTGTAGTCTGTGGTTCCCTGTGGTCTGGGCTTTCCAGTGGCTGGAGTTCCCTGTGTCTGGAATTCCCTGTAGTTTGGGGTTCCCTGTGGTCTGTAGTTTCCTGTGGTCTGAATGTCCCTGTGGTCTGGAATTCCCTGTGGTCTGGAGTTCCCTGTATTCTGGAGATCTCTGTGCTCTGGAATTCCCTGCAGTCTTGTAGTCCTTGTGGTCTGGATATCCCTGTGGTCTGGAACTCCCTGTGGTCTGAAGTTCCCTGTAGTCTGGGGTTCCCTGTGGTCTGGAGTTCCCTTAAATCTGGAATTCAATGTGGTCTGGAGTTCCCTGTGGTCTGGAATTCCCTGTGGTCTAGAGGTTCCTGTAGACTGGAGTTCCCTGTGGTCTGGAATCCCCTGCAGGCTGGAGGTCTCAGTAATCTGGAGTTCCCTGTGGTCTGCAATTCCCTGTGGTCTGGAGTTCCCTGTGGTCTGGAGTTTCCTGTGGTCTGAAGTTCCCTGTGGTCTGGAATTCCCTATGGTCTGGAGTTCACAGTGATCTGGTGTTCCCTGTGGTCTAGGGTTCCCTGTGGTCTTTAGTTCACAGTGTTCTGGAGTTGCCTGTGGTCTGGGGTTCCCTGTGGTCTGGAATTCCCTATGTTCTGGAGATTCCTGTGGTCTGGAATTCCCTGTGGTCTGAAGATCCCTGTAGTCTGGGGTTCCCTGTGGTCTGGAGTTCCCTGAGGTCTGGAATTTTCTGTGATCTGGAGTTCCAGGTAGTCTGGAGTTCCCTGTGGTCTAGGGTTCCCTGTGGTCTGGAATTCCCTATGGTCTGGAGATTCCTGAGGTCTGGAATTCCCTGTGGTCTGGAGTTCCCTGTGGTCTGGAGTTCCCTGAAGTCTGGAATTCCCTGTGGTCTGGAGTTCCCTGTGGTCTGGAATTCCCTGTGGTCTGGGGATCCCTGTGGTCTGGAGTTCCCTGTGATCTGGTATTTTCTATGGTCTTGAGTTTGCAGTCTTCTGGAGTTCCCTGTGGTCTTGGGCTCCCTGTGGTCTGGAATTCCCTTTGGTCTGAAGTTCCCTGTAGTCTGTGGTTCCCTGTGGTCTGGAGTTTCCTGAGGTCTGGAATTCCGTGTGATCTGGAGTTCCCTGTGGTCTGGAATTCCCTGTGGTCTGGGCTTCCCTGTGGTCTGGAGTTCCCTGTGGTCTAGGTTTCCCTGTAGTCAGGAGTTCCCTGTGTTCTGGAATTCCTTGTGGTCTGGAGTTTCTTGCGGTCTGTAATTCTCTGTAGTCTGGGGTTCCCTGTGGTCTGGGTTTACCTGTGGTCTGGAGTTTTCTGCGGTCTGGGGTTCCCTGTGGTCAGGAGTTCCCTGTGGTCTGGAAATCCCTGTAGTCTAGAGGTTCCTGTAGACTGGAGTTCCCTGTGGTCTGGAATTCCCTGCAGGCTGGAGTTCCCTGTGGTCTGGAGTTTACTGTGGTCTGAAGTTCCCTGTGGTCTGGAATTCCCTATGGTCTGGAGTTCACAGTGATCTGGAGTTCCCTGTGGTCTAGGGTTCCCTGTGGTCTAGGGTTCCCTGTGGTCTGGAATTCCCTATGGTCTGGAGATTCCTGAGGTCTGGAATTCCCTGTGGTCTGGAGTTCCCTGTGGTCTGGAGTTCCCTGAAGTCTGGAATTCCCTGTGGTCTGGAGTTCCCTGTGGTCTGGAATTCCCTGTGGTCTGGGGATCCCTGTGGTCTGGAGTTCCCTGTGATCTGTAATTTTCTATGGTCTTGAGTTTGCAGTCTTCTGGAGTTCCCTGTGGTCTGGGGTTCCCTGTGGTCTGGAATTCCCTTTGGTCTGAAGTTCCCTGTAGTCTGTGGTTCCCTGTGGTCTGGAGTTTCCTGAGGTCTGGAATTCCGTGTGATCTGGAGTTCCCTGTGGTCTGGAATTCCCGGTGGTCTGGGCTTCCCTGTGGTCTGGAGTTCCCTGTGGTCTAGGTTTCCCTGTAGTCAGGAGTTCCCTGTGTTCTGGAGTTCCTTGTGGTCTGGAATTTCTTGCGGTCTGTAATTCTCTGTAGTCTGGGGATCCCTGTGGTCTGGGTTTACCTGTGGTCTGGAGTTCTCTGCGGTCTGGGGTTCCCTGTGGTCAGGAGTTCCCTGTGGTCTGGAAATCCCTGTAGTCTAGAGGTTCCTGTAGACTGGAGTTTCCTGTGGTCTGAAATTCCCTGTGGTCTGGAATTCCCTATGGTCTGGAGTTCACAGTGATCTGGTGTTCCCTGTGGTCTAGGGTTCCCTGTGGTCTGGAGTTCACATTGATCTGGTGTTCCCTGTGGTCTAGGGTTCCCTGTGGTCTGGAGTTCACAGTGATCTGGAGTTCCCTGTGGTCTGGGTTTCCCTGTGGTCTGCAGTTCCCTGTGGTCTGGAATTCCCTGTGGTCTGGAGTTCCCTGTGGTTTGGAATTCCCTGTGGTCTGGAATTCCCTGCAGGCTGGTAGTCCCTGTGGTCTGGAATTCCCTGCGGTCTGGAATTCCCTGTAGTCTGGGGTTCCCTGTTGTCTGGGGTTCCCTGTGGTCTGGAGTTCCCTGTGGTCTGGCATTCCCTGTTGTCTGGGGTTCCCTGTGGTCTGGAGTTCCCTGTGGTCTGGCATTCCCTGTAGTCAGGAGATCCCTGTGTTCTGGAATTCCTTGTGGTCTGGAGTGCCTTGCGATCTGGAATTCTTTGTAGTCTGGGGTTTCCTGTAGTCTGGGGTTACCTGTGGTCAGAATGTCCCTCTGGTCTGGAATTGCCTGTGGTCTGGAGTTCCCTGTGGACTGGAGTTGCTTGTGGTCTGCAATTCCCTGCAGGCTTGTAGTCCTTGTGGTCTGGAATTCCATGTGGTCTGGAATTCCCTGTGGTCTGAAGTTCCCTGTAGTCTGGGGTTCTCTGTGGTCTGGAGTTCCCTGAGGTCTGGAATTCCCTGTGATCTGGATTTCCCTGTGGTCTGGAATTCCCTGTGGTCTGGGCTTCCCTGTGGTCTGGAGTTCCCTGTGGTCTAGGGTTCCCTGTAGTCAGGAGTTCCCTGTATTCTGGAATTCCTTGTGGTCTGGAGTTTCTTGCGGTCTGTAATTCTCTGTAGTCTGGGGTTCCCTGTGGTCTGGCTTTACCTGTGGTCTGGAGTTCCCTGCGGTCTGTGGTTCCCTGTGGTCAGGAGTTCCCTGTGGTCTGGAATTCCCTGTGGTCTAGAGGTCCCTGTAGACTGGAGTTCCCTGTGGTCTGGAATTCCCTGCAGGCTGGAGGTCTCAGTAATCTGGAGTTCCCTGTTGTCTGCAATCCCCTGTGGACTGGAGTTCCCTGTGGTCTGGAGTTTCCTGTGGTCTGAAATTCCCTGTGGTCTGGAATTCCCTATGGTCTGGAGTTCACAGTGATCTGGAGTTCCCTGTGGTCTAGGATTCCCTGTGGTCTGGAGTTCACAGTGTTCTGGAGTTGCCTGTGGTCTGGGGTTCCCTGTGGTCTGGAATTCCCTATGTTCTGGAGATTCCTGTGGTCTGGAATTCCCTGTGGTCTGAAGATCCCTGTAGTCTGGGGTTCCCTGTGGTCTGGAGTTCCCTGAGGTCTGGAATTTTCTGTGATCTGGAGTTCCCTGTAGTCTGGAGTTCCCTGTGGTCTAGGGTTCCCTGTGGTCTGGAATTCCCTATGGTGTGGAGATTCCTGAGGTCTGGAATTCCCTGTGGTCTGGAGTTCCCTGTGGTCTGGAGTTCCCTGAAGTCTGGAATTCCCTGTGGTCTGGAGTTCCCTGTGGTCTGGAATTCCCTGTAGTTTGAGGTTCCCTGTGGTCTGTAGTTTCCCGTGGTCTGAATGTCCCTGTGGTCTGGAATTCCCTGTGGTCTGGAGTTCCCTGTATTCTGGAGATCCCTGTGCTCTGGAATTCCCTGCAGTCTTGTAGTCCTTGTGGTCTGGAATTCCCTGTGGTCTGAAGTTCCCTGTGGTCTGGGGTTCCCTGTGGTCTGGAGTTCCCTGTGGACTGGAATTCCCTGTGGTCTGGTGTTCCCTGTGGTCTGGAATTCCCTGTGGTCTAGTGGTTCCTGTAGACTGGAGTTCCCTGTGGTCTGGAATTCCCTGCAGGCTGGAGGTCTCAGTAATCTGGAGTTCCCTGTGGTCTGCAATTCCCTGTGGTCTGGAGTTCCCTGTGGTCTGGAGTTCCCTGTGGTCTGGAGTTTCCTGCGGTCTGGGGTTCCCTGTGGTCTGGAGTTCCCTGTGGTCTGGAATTCCCTGTGGTCTGGTGTTTCCTGTGGTTTGGAATTCCCTGTGGTCTGGAATTCCCTGCAGGCTTGTCGCCCCTGTGGTCTGGAATTCCTTGTGGTCTGAAGTTCCCTGTGGTCTGGAGTTTCCTGCGGTCTGGGGTTCCCTGTGATCTGGAGTTCCCTGTGGTCTGGAGTTCCCTGTGGTCTAGGGTTCCCTGTGGTCTGGAATTCCCTATGGTCTGGAGATTCCTGAGGTCTGGAATTCCCTGTGGTCTGGAGTTCCCTGTGGTCTGGAGTTCCCTGAAGTCTGGAATTCCCTGTGGTCTGGAGTTCCCTGTGGTCTGGAATTCCCTGTGGTCTGGGGATCCCTGTGGTCTGGAGTTCCCTGTGATCTGTAATTTTCTATGGTCTTGAGTTTGCAGTCTTCTGGAGTTCCCTGTGGTCTGGGGTTCCCTGTGGTCTGGAATTCCCTTTGGTCTGAAGTTCCCTGTAGTCTGTGGTTCCCTGTGGTCTGGAGTTTCCTGAGGTCTGGAATTCCGTGTGATCTGGAGTTCCCTGTGGTCTGGAATTCCCGGTGGTCTGGGCTTCCCTGTGGTCTGGAGTTCCCTGTGGTCTAGGTTTCCCTGTAGTCAGGAGTTCCCTGTGTTCTGGAGTTCCTTGTGGTCTGGAATTTCTTGCGGTCTGTAATTCTCTGTAGTCTGGGGATCCCTGTGGTCTGGGTTTACCTGTGGTCTGGAGTTCTCTGCGGTCTGGGGTTCCCTGTGGTCAGGAGTTCCCTGTGGTCTGGAAATCCCTGTAGTCTAGAGGTTCCTGTAGACTGGAGTTTCCTGTGGTCTGAAATTCCCTGTGGTCTGGAATTCCCTATGGTCTGGAGTTCACAGTGATCTGGTGTTCCCTGTGGTCTAGGGTTCCCTGTGGTCTGGAGTTCACATTGATCTGGTGTTCCCTGTGGTCTAGGGTTCCCTGTGGTCTGGAGTTCACAGTGATCTGGAGTTCCCTGTGGTCTGGGTTTCCCTGTGGTCTGCAGTTCCCTGTGGTCTGGAATTCCCTGTGGTCTGGAGTTCCCTGTGGTTTGGAATTCCCTGTGGTCTGGAATTCCCTGCAGGCTGGTAGTCCCTGTGGTCTGGAATTCCCTGCGGTCTGGAATTCCCTGTAGTCTGGGGTTCCCTGTTGTCTGGGGTTCCCTGTGGTCTGGAGTTCCCTGTGGTCTGGCATTCCCTGTAGTCAGGAGATCCCTGTGTTCTGGAATTCCTTGTGGTCTGGAGTGCCTTGCGATCTGGAATTCTTTGTAGTCTGGGGTTCCCTGTGGTCTGTAGTTTCCTGTGGTCTGAATGTCCCTGTGGTCTGGAATTCCCTGTGGTCTGGAGTTCCCTGTATTCTGGAGATCTCTGTGCTCTGGAATTCCCTGCAGTCTTGTAGTCCTTGTGGTCTGGATATCCCTGTGGTCTGGAACTCCCTGTGGTCTGAAGTTCCCTGTAGTCTGGGGTTCCCTGTGGTCTGGAGTTCCCTTAAATCTGGAATTCAATGTGGTCTGGAGTTCCCTGTGGTCTGGAATTCCCTGTGGTCTAGAGGTTCCTGTAGACTGGAGTTCCCTGTGGTCTGGAATCCCCTGCAGGCTGGAGGTCTCAGTAATCTGGAGTTCCCTGTGGTCTGCAATTCCCTGTGGTCTGGAGTTCCCTGTGGTCTGGAGTTTCCTGTGGTCTGAAGTTCCCTGTGGTCTGGAATTCCCTATGGTCTGGAGTTCACAGTGATCTGGTGTTCCCTGTGGTCTAGGGTTCCCTGTGGTCTTTAGTTCACAGTGTTCTGGAGTTGCCTGTGGTCTGGGGTTCCCTGTGGTCTGGAATTCCCTATGTTCTGGAGATTCCTGTGGTCTGGAATTCCCTGTGGTCTGAAGATCCCTGTAGTCTGGGGTTCCCTGTGGTCTGGAGTTCCCTGAGGTCTGGAATTTTCTGTGATCTGGAGTTCCAGGTAGTCTGGAGTTCCCTGTGGTCTAGGGTTCCCTGTGGTCTGGAATTCCCTATGGTCTGGAGATTCCTGAGGTCTGGAATTCCCTGTGGTCTGGAGTTCCCTGTGGTCTGGAGTTCCCTGAAGTCTGGAATTCCCTGTGGTCTGGAGTTCCCTGTGGTCTGGAATTCCCTGTGGTCTGGGGATCCCTGTGGTCTGGAGTTCCCTGTGATCTGGTATTTTCTATGGTCTTGAGTTTGCAGTCTTCTGGAGTTCCCTGTGGTCTTGGGCTCCCTGTGGTCTGGAATTCCCTTTGGTCTGAAGTTCCCTGTAGTCTGTGGTTCCCTGTGGTCTGGAGTTTCCTGAGGTCTGGAATTCCGTGTGATCTGGAGTTCCCTGTGGTCTGGAATTCCCTGTGGTCTGGGCTTCCCTGTGGTCTGGAGTTCCCTGTGGTCTAGGTTTCCCTGTAGTCAGGAGTTCCCTGTGTTCTGGAATTCCTTGTGGTCTGGAGTTTCTTGCGGTCTGTAATTCTCTGTAGTCTGGGGTTCCCTGTGGTCTGGGTTTACCTGTGGTCTGGAGTTCTCTGCGGTCTGGGGTTCCCTGTGGTCAGGAGTTCCCTGTGGTCTGGAAATCCCTGTAGTCTAGAGGTTCCTGTAGACTGGAGTTCCCTGTGGTCTGGAATTCCCTGCAGGCTGGAGTTCCCTGTGGTCTGGAGTTTACTGTGGTCTGAAGTTCCCTGTGGTCTGGAATTCCCTATGGTCTGGAGTTCACAGTGATCTGGAGTTCCCTGTGGTCTAGGGTTCCCTGTGGTCTAGGGTTCCCTGTGGTCTGGAATTCCCTATGGTCTGGGGATTCCTGAGGTCTGGAATTCCCTGTGGTCTGGAGTTCCCTGTGGTCTGGAGTTCCCTGAAGTCTGGAATTCCCTGTGGTCTGGAGTTCCCTGTGGTCTGGAATTCCCTGTGGTCTGGGGATCCCTGTGGTCTGGAGTTCCCTGTGATCTGTAATTTTCTATGGTCTTGAGTTTGCAGTCTTCTGGAGTTCCCTGTGGTCTGGGGTTCCCTGTGGTCTGGAATTCCCTTTGGTCTGAAGTTCCCTGTAGTCTGTGGTTCCCTGTGGTCTGGAGTTTCCTGAGGTCTGGAATTCCGTGTGATCTGGAGTTCCCTGTGGTCTGGAATTCCCGGTGGTCTGGGCTTCCCTGTGGTCTGGAGTTCCCTGTGGTCTAGGTTTCCCTGTAGTCAGGAGTTCCCTGTGTTCTGGAGTTCCTTGTGGTCTGGAATTTCTTGCGGTCTGTAATTCTCTGTAGTCTGGGGATCCCTGTGGTCTGGGTTTACCTGTGGTCTGGAGTTCTCTGCGGTCTGGGGTTCCCTGTGGTCAGGAGTTCCCTGTGGTCTGGAAATCCCTGTAGTCTAGAGGTTCCTGTAGACTGGAGTTTCCTGTGGTCTGAAATTCCCTGTGGTCTGGAATTCCCTATGGTCTGGAGTTCACAGTGATCTGGTGTTCCCTGTGGTCTAGGGTTCCCTGTGGTCTGGAGTTCACATTGATCTGGTGTTCCCTGTGGTCTAGGGTTCCCTGTGGTCTGGAGTTCACAGTGATCTGGAGTTCCCTGTGGTCTGGGTTTCCCTGTGGTCTGCAGTTCCCTGTGGTCTGGAATTCCCTGTGGTCTGGAGTTCCCTGTGGTTTGGAATTCCCTGTGGTCTGGAATTCCCTGCAGGCTGGTAGTCCCTGTGGTCTGGAATTCCCTGCGGTCTGGAATTCCCTGTAGTCTGGGGTTCCCTGTTGTCTGGGGTTCCCTGTGGTCTGGAGTTCCCTGTGGTCTGGCATTCCCTGTTGTCTGGGGTTCCCTGTGGTCTGGAGTTCCCTGTGGTCTGGCATTCCCTGTAGTCAGGAGATCCCTGTGTTCTGGAATTCCTTGTGGTCTGGAGTGCCTTGCGATCTGGAATTCTTTGTAGTCTGGGGTTTCCTGTAGTCTGGGGTTACCTGTGGTCAGAATGTCCCTCTGGTCTGGAATTGCCTGTGGTCTGGAGTTCCCTGTGGACTGGAGTTGCTTGTGGTCTGCAATTCCCTGCAGGCTTGTAGTCCTTGTGGTCTGGAATTCCATGTGGTCTGGAATTCCCTGTGGTCTGAAGTTCCCTGTAGTCTGGGGTTCTCTGTGGTCTGGAGTTCCCTGAGGTCTGGAATTCCCTGTGATCTGGATTTCCCTGTGGTCTGGAATTCCCTGTGGTCTGGGCTTCCCTGTGGTCTGGAGTTCCCTGTGGTCTAGGGTTCCCTGTAGTCAGGAGTTCCCTGTATTCTGGAATTCCTTGTGGTCTGGAGTTTCTTGCGGTCTGTAATTCTCTGTAGTCTGGGGTTCCCTGTGGTCTGGCTTTACCTGTGGTCTGGAGTTCCCTGCGGTCTGTGGTTCCCTGTGGTCAGGAGTTCCCTGTGGTCTGGAATTCCCTGTGGTCTACAGGTCCCTGTAGACTGGAGTTCCCTGTGGTCTGGAATTCCCTGCAGGCTGGAGGTCTCAGTAATCTGGAGTTCCCTGTTGTCTGCAATCCCCTGTGGACTGGAGTTCCCTGTGGTCTGGAGTTTCCTGTGGTCTGAAATTCCCTGTGGTCTGGAATTCCCTATGGTCTGGAGTTCACAGTGATCTGGAGTTCCCTGTGGTCTAGGATTCCCTGTGGTCTGGAGTTCACAGTGTTCTGGAGTTGCCTGTGGTCTGGGGTTCCCTGTGGTCTGGAATTCCCTATGTTCTGGAGATTCCTGTGGTCTGGAATTCCCTGTGGTCTGAAGATCCCTGTAGTCTGGGGTTCCCTGTGGTCTGGAGTTCCCTGAGGTCTGGAATTTTCTGTGATCTGGAGTTCCCTGTAGTCTGGAGTTCCCTGTGGTCTAGGGTTCCCTGTGGTCTGGAATTCCCTATGGTGTGGAGATTCCTGAGGTCTGGAATTCCCTGTGGTCTGGAGTTCCCTGTGGTCTGGAGTTCCCTGAAGTCTGGAATTCCCTGTGGTCTGGAGTTCCCTGTGGTCTGGAATTCCCTGTAGTTTGAGGTTCCCTGTGGTCTGTAGTTTCCCGTGGTCTGAATGTCCCTGTGGTCTGGAATTCCCTGTGGTCTGGAGTTCCCTGTATTCTGGAGATCCCTGTGCTCTGGAATTCCCTGCAGTCTTGTAGTCCTTGTGGTCTGGAATTCCCTGTGGTCTGAAGTTCCCTGTGGTCTGGGGTTCCCTGTGGTCTGGAGTTCCCTGTGGACTGGAATTCCCTGTGGTCTGGTGTTCCCTGTGGTCTGGAATTCCCTGTGGTCTAGTGGTTCCTGTAGACTGGAGTTCCCTGTGGTCTGGAATTCCCTGCAGGCTGGAGGTCTCAGTAATCTGGAGTTCCCTGTGGTCTGCAATTCCCTGTGGTCTGGAGTTCCCTGTGGTCTGGAGTTCCCTGTGGTCTGGAGTTTCCTGCGGTCTGGGGTTCCCTGTGGTCTGGAGTTCCCTGTGGTCTGGAATTCCCTGTGGTCTGGTGTTTCCTGTGGTTTGGAATTCCCTGTGGTCTGGAATTCCCTGCAGGCTTGTCGCCCCTGTGGTCTGGAATTCCTTGTGGTCTGAAGTTCCCTGTGGTCTGGAGTTTCCTGCGGTCTGGGGTTCCCTGTGATCTGGAGTTCCCTGTGGTCTGGAGTTCCCTGTGGTCTAGGGTTCCCTGTGGTCTGGAATTCCCTATGGTCTGGAGATTCCTGAGGTCTGGAATTCCCTGTGGTCTGGAGTTCCCTGTGGTCTGGAGTTCCCTGAAGTCTGGAATTCCCTGTGGTCTGGAGTTCCCTGTGGTCTGGAATTCCCTGTGGTCTGGGGATCCCTGTGGTCTGGAGTTCCCTGTGATCTGTAATTTTCTATGGTCTTGAGTTTGCAGTCTTCTGGAGTTCCCTGTGGTCTGGGGTTCCCTGTGGTCTGGAATTCCCTTTGGTCTGAAGTTCCCTGTAGTCTGTGGTTCCCTGTGGTCTGGAGTTTCCTGAGGTCTGGAATTCCGTGTGATCTGGAGTTCCCTGTGGTCTGGAATTCCCGGTGGTCTGGGCTTCCCTGTGGTCTGGAGTTCCCTGTGGTCTAGGTTTCCCTGTAGTCAGGAGTTCCCTGTGTTCTGGAGTTCCTTGTGGTCTGGAATTTCTTGCGGTCTGTAATTCTCTGTAGTCTGGGGATCCCTGTGGTCTGGGTTTACCTGTGGTCTGGAGTTCTCTGCGGTCTGGGGTTCCCTGTGGTCAGGAGTTCCCTGTGGTCTGGAAATCCCTGTAGTCTAGAGGTTCCTGTAGACTGGAGTTTCCTGTGGTCTGAAATTCCCTGTGGTCTGGAATTCCCTATGGTCTGGAGTTCACAGTGATCTGGTGTTCCCTGTGGTCTAGGGTTCCCTGTGGTCTGGAGTTCACATTGATCTGGTGTTCCCTGTGGTCTAGGGTTCCCTGTGGTCTGGAGTTCACAGTGATCTGGAGTTCCCTGTGGTCTGGGTTTCCCTGTGGTCTGCAGTTCCCTGTGGTCTGGAATTCCCTGTGGTCTGGAGTTCCCTGTGGTTTGGAATTCCCTGTGGTCTGGAATTCCCTGCAGGCTGGTAGTCCCTGTGGTCTGGAATTCCCTGCGGTCTGGAATTCCCTGTAGTCTGGGGTTCCCTGTTGTCTGGGGTTCCCTGTGGTCTGGAGTTCCCTGTGGTCTGGCATTCCCTGTAGTCAGGAGATCCCTGTGTTCTGGAATTCCTTGTGGTCTGGAGTGCCTTGCGATCTGGAATTCTTTGTAGTCTGGGGTTTCCTGTAGTCTGGGGTTACCTGTGGTCAGAATGTCCCTCTGGTCTGGAATTGCCTGTGGTCTGGAGTTCCCTGTGGACTGGAGTTGCTTGTGGTCTGCAATTCCCTGCAGGCTTGTAGTCCTTGTGGTCTGGAATTCCATGTGGTCTGGAATTCCCTGTGGTCTGAAGTTCCCTGTAGTCTGGGGTTCTCTGTGGTCTGGAGTTCCCTGAGGTCTGGAATTCCCTGTGATCTGGATTTCCCTGTGGTCTGGAATTCCCTGTGGTCTGGGCTTCCCTGTTTTCTGGAGTTCCCTGTGGTCTAGGGTTCCCTGTAGTCAGGAGTTCCCTGTATTCTGGAATTCCTTGTGGTCTGGAGTTTCTTGCGGTCTGTAATTCTCTGTAGTCTGGGGTTCCCTGTGGTCTGGGTTTACCTGTGGTCTGGAGTTCCCTGCGGTCTGTGGTTCCCTGTGGTCAGGAGTTCCCTGTGGTCTGGAATTCCCTGTGGTCTAGAGGTCCCTGTAGACTGGAGTTCCCTGTGGTCTGGAATTCCCTGCAGGCTGGAGGTCTCAGTAATCTGGAGTTCCCTGTTGTCTGCAATCCCCTGTGGACTGGAGTTCCCTGTGGTCTGGAGTTTCCTGTGGTCTGAAATTCCCTGTGGTCTGGAATTCCCTATGGTCTGGAGTTCACAGTGATCTGGAGTTCCCTGTGGTCTAGGATTCCCTGTGGTCTGGAGTTCACAGTGTTCTGGAGTTGCCTGTGGTCTGGGGTTCCCTGTGGTCTGGAATTCCCTATGTTCTGGAGATTCCTGTGGTCTGGAATTCCCTGTGGTCTGAAGATCCCTGTAGTCTGGGGTTCCCTGTGGTCTGGAGTTCCCTGAGGTCTGGAATTTTCTGTGATCTGGAGTTCCCTGTAGCCTGGAGTTCCCTGTGGTCTAGGGTTCCCTGTGGTCTGGAATTCCCTATGGTGTGGAGATTCCTGAGGTCTGGAATTCCCTGTGGTCTGGAGTTCCCTGTGGTCTGGAGTTCCCTGAAGTCTGGAATTCCCTGTGGTCTGGAGTTCCCTGTGGTCTGGAATTCCCTGTGGTCTGGGGATCCCTGTGGTCTGGAGTTCCCTGTGATCTAGAATTTTCTATGGTCTTGAGTTTACAGTCTTCTGGAGTTCCCTGTGGTCTGGGGTTCCCTGTGGTCTGGAATTCCCTTTGGTCTGAAGTTCCCTGTAGACTGTGGTTCCCTGTGGTCTGGAGTTTCCTGAGGTCTGGAATTCCGTGTGATCTGGAGTTCCCTGTTGTCTGGAATTCCCTGTGGTCTGGGCTTCCCTGTGGTCTGGAGTTCCCTGTGGTCTAGGTTTCCCTGTAGTCAGGAGTTCCCTGTGTTCTGGAATTCCTTGTGGTCTGGAGTTTCTTGCGTTCTGTAATTCTCTGTAGTCTGGGGATCCCTGTGGTCTGGGTTTACCTGTGGTCTGGAGTTCTCTGCGGTCTGGGGTTCCCTGTGGTCAGGAGTTCCCTATGGTCTGGAAATCCCTGTAGTCTAGAGGTTCCTGTAGACTGGAGTTCCCTGTGGTCTGGAATTCCCTGCAGGCTGGAGATCCCTGTGGTCTGGAGTTTCCTGTGGTCTGAAGTTCCCTGTGGTCTGGAATTCCCTATGGTCTGGAGTTCACAGTGATCTGGAGTTCCCTGTGGTCTGGGTTTCCCTGTGGTCTGGAGTTCCCTGTGGTCTGGAATTCCCTGTGGTCTGGTGTTCCCTGTGGTTTGGAATTCCCTGTGGTCTGGAATTCCCTGCAGGCTTGTAGCCCCTGTGGTCTGGAATTCCTTGTGGTCTGAAGTTCCCTGTAGTCTGTGGTTCCCTGTGGTCTGGGCTTTCCAGTGGCTGGAGTTCCCTGTGTCTGGAATTCCCTGTAGTTTGGGGTTCCCTGTGGTCTGTAGTTTCCTGTGGTCTGAATGTCCCTGTGGTCTGGAATTCCCTGTGGTCTGGAGTTCCCTGTATTCTGGAGATCTCTGTGCTCTGGAATTCCCTGCAGTCTTGTAGTCCTTGTGGTCTGGATATCCCTGTGGTCTGGAACTCCCTGTGGTCTGAAGTTCCCTGTAGTCTGGGGTTCCCTGTGGTCTGGAGTTCCCTTAAATCTGGAATTCAATGTGGTCTGGAGTTCCCTGTGGTCTGGAATTCCCTGTGGTCTAGAGGTTCCTGTAGACTGGAGTTCCCTGTGGTCTGGAATCCCCTGCAGGCTGGAGGTCTCAGTAATCTGGAGTTCCCTGTGGTCTGCAATTCCCTGTGGTCTGGAGTTCCCTGTGGTCTGGAGTTTCCTGTGGTCTGAAGTTCCCTGTGGTCTGGAATTCCCTATGGTCTGGAGTTCACAGTGATCTGGTGTTCCCTGTGGTCTAGGGTTCCCTGTGGTCTTTAGTTCACAGTGTTCTGGAGTTGCCTGTGGTCTGGGGTTCCCTGTGGTCTGGAATTCCCTATGTTCTGGAGATTCCTGTGGTCTGGAATTCCCTGTGGTCTGAAGATCCCTGTAGTCTGGGGTTCCCTGTGGTCTGGAGTTCCCTGAGGTCTGGAATTTTCTGTGATCTGGAGTTCCAGGTAGTCTGGAGTTCCCTGTGGTCTAGGGTTCCCTGTGGTCTGGAATTCCCTATGGTCTGGAGATTCCTGAGGTCTGGAATTCCCTGTGGTCTGGAGTTCCCTGTGGTCTGGAGTTCCCTGAAGTCTGGAATTCCCTGTGGTCTGGAGTTCCCTGTGGTCTGGAATTCCCTGTGGTCTGGGGATCCCTGTGGTCTGGAGTTCCCTGTGATCTGGTATTTTCTATGGTCTTGAGTTTGCAGTCTTCTGGAGTTCCCTGTGGTCTTGGGCTCCCTGTGGTCTGGAATTCCCTTTGGTCTGAAGTTCCCTGTAGTCTGTGGTTCCCTGTGGTCTGGAGTTTCCTGAGGTCTGGAATTCCGTGTGATCTGGAGTTCCCTGTGGTCTGGAATTCCCTGTGGTCTGGGCTTCCCTGTGGTCTGGAGTTCCCTGTGGTCTAGGTTTCCCTGTAGTCAGGAGTTCCCTGTGTTCTGGAATTCCTTGTGGTCTGGAGTTTCTTGCGGTCTGTAATTCTCTGTAGTCTGGGGTTCCCTGTGGTCTGGGTTTACCTGTGGTCTGGAGTTCTCTGCGGTCTGGGGTTCCCTGTGGTCAGGAGTTCCCTGTGGTCTGGAAATCCCTGTAGTCTAGAGGTTCCTGTAGACTGGAGTTCCCTGTGGTCTGGAATTCCCTGCAGGCTGGAGTTCCCTGTGGTCTGGAGTTTACTGTGGTCTGAAGTTCCCTGTGGTCTGGAATTCCCTATGGTCTGGAGTTCACAGTGATCTGGAGTTCCCTGTGGTCTAGGGTTCCCTGTGGTCTAGGGTTCCCTGTGGTCTGGAATTCCCTATGGTCTGGAGATTCCTGAGGTCTGGAATTCCCTGTGGTCTGGAGTTCCCTGTGGTCTGGAGTTCCCTGAAGTCTGGAATTCCCTGTGGTCTGGAGTTCCCTGTGGTCTGGAATTCCCTGTGGTCTGGGGATCCCTGTGGTCTGGAGTTCCCTGTGATCTGTAATTTTCTATGGTCTTGAGTTTGCAGTCTTCTGGAGTTCCCTGTGGTCTGGGGTTCCCTGTGGTCTGGAATTCCCTTTGGTCTGAAGTTCCCTGTAGTCTGTGGTTCCCTGTGGTCTGGAGTTTCCTGAGGTCTGGAATTCCGTGTGATCTGGAGTTCCCTGTGGTCTGGAATTCCCGGTGGTCTGGGCTTCCCTGTGGTCTGGAGTTCCCTGTGGTCTAGGTTTCCCTGTAGTCAGGAGTTCCCTGTGTTCTGGAGTTCCTTGTGGTCTGGAATTTCTTGCGGTCTGTAATTCTCTGTAGTCTGGGGATCCCTGTGGTCTGGGGTTCCCTGTGGTCAGGAGTTCCCTGTGGTCTGGAAATCCCTGTAGTCTAGAGGTTCCTGTAGACTGGAGTTTCCTGTGGTCTGAAATTCCCTGTGGTCTGGAATTCCCTATGGTCTGGAGTTCACAGTGATCTGGTGTTCCCTGTGGTCTAGGGTTCCCTGTGGTCTGGAGTTCACATTGATCTGGTGTTCCCTGTGGTCTAGGGTTCCCTGTGGTCTGGAGTTCACAGTGATCTGGAGTTCCCTGTGGTCTGGGTTTCCCTGTGGTCTGCAGTTCCCTGTGGTCTGGAATTCCCTGTGGTCTGGAGTTCCCTGTGGTTTGGAATTCCCTGTGGTCTGGAATTCCCTGCAGGCTGGTAGTCCCTGTGGTCTGGAATTCCCTGCGGTCTGGAATTCCCTGTAGTCTGGGGTTCCCTGTTGTCTGGGGTTCCCTGTGGTCTGGAGTTCCCTGTGGTCTGGCATTCCCTGTTGTCTGGGGTTCCCTGTGGTCTGGAGTTCCCTGTGGTCTGGCATTCCCTGTAGTCAGGAGATCCCTGTGTTCTGGAATTCCTTGTGGTCTGGAGTTTCTTGCGGTCTGTAATTCTCTGTAGTCTGGGGTTCCCTGTGGTCTGGCTTTACCTGTGGTCTGGAGTTCCCTGCGGTCTGTGGTTCCCTGTGGTCAGGAGTTCCCTGTGGTCTGGAATTCCCTGTGGTCTACAGGTCCCTGTAGACTGGAGTTCCCTGTGGTCTGGAATTCCCTGCAGGCTGGAGGTCTCAGTAATCTGGAGTTCCCTGTTGTCTGCAATCCCCTGTGGACTGGAGTTCCCTGTGGTCTGGAGTTTCCTGTGGTCTGAAATTCCCTGTGGTCTGGAATTCCCTATGGTCTGGAGTTCACAGTGATCTGGAGTTCCCTGTGGTCTAGGATTCCCTGTGGTCTGGAGTTCACAGTGTTCTGGAGTTGCCTGTGGTCTGGGGTTCCCTGTGGTCTGGAATTCCCTATGTTCTGGAGATTCCTGTGGTCTGGAATTCCCTGTGGTCTGAAGATCCCTGTAGTCTGGGGTTCCCTGTGGTCTGGAGTTCCCTGAGGTCTGGAATTTTCTGTGATCTGGAGTTCCCTGTAGTCTGGAGTTCCCTGTGGTCTAGGGTTCCCTGTGGTCTGGAATTCCCTATGGTGTGGAGATTCCTGAGGTCTGGAATTCCCTGTGGTCTGGAGTTCCCTGTGGTCTGGAGTTCCCTGAAGTCTGGAATTCCCTGTGGTCTGGAGTTCCCTGTGGTCTGGAATTCCCTGTGGTCTGGGGATCCCTGTGGTCTGGAGTTCCCTGTGATCTAGAATTTTCTATGGTCTTGAGTTTACAGTCTTCTGGAGTTCCCTGTGGTCTGGGGTTCCCTGTGGTCTGGAATTCCCTTTGGTCTGAAGTTCCCTGTAGACTGTGGTTCCCTGTGGTCTGGAGTTTCCTGAGGTCTGGAATTCCGTGTGATCTGGAGTTCCCTGTTGTCTGGAATTCCCTGTGGTCTGGGCTTCCCTGTGGTCTGGAGTTCCCTGTGGTCTAGGTTTCCCTGTAGTCAGGAGTTCCCTGTGTTCTGGAATTCCTTGTGGTCTGGAGTTTCTTGCGGTCTGTAATTCTCTGTAGTCTGGGGATCCCTGTGGTCTGGGTTTACCTGTGGTCTGGAGTTCTCTGCGGTCTGGGGTTCCCTGTGGTCAGGAGTTCCCTATGGTCTGGAAATCCCTGTAGTCTAGAGGTTCCTGTAGACTGGAGTTCCCTGTGGTCTGGAATTCCCTGCAGGCTGGAGATCCCTGTGGTCTGGAGTTTCCTGTGGTCTGAAGTTCCCTGTGGTCTGGAATTCCCTATGGTCTGGAGTTCACAGTGATCTGGAGTTCCCTGTGGTCTGGGTTTCCCTGTGGTCTGGAGTTCCCTGTGGTCTGGAATTCCCTGTGGTCTGGTGTTCCCTGTGGTTTGGAATTCCCTGTGGTCTGGAATTCCCTGCAGGCTTGTAGCCCCTGTGGTCTGGAATTCCTTGTGGTCTGAAGTTCCCTGTAGTCTGTGGTTCCCTGTGGTCTGGGCTTTCCAGTGGCTGGAGTTCCCTGTGTCTGGAATTCCCTGTAGTTTGGGGTTCCCTGTGGTCTGTAGTTTCCTGTGGTCTGAATGTCCCTGTGGTCTGGAATTCCCTGTGGTCTGGAGTTCCCTGTATTCTGGAGATCTCTGTGCTCTGGAATTCCCTGCAGTCTTGTAGTCCTTGTGGTCTGGATATCCCTGTGGTCTGGAACTCCCTGTGGTCTGAAGTTCCCTGTAGTCTGGGGTTCCCTGTGGTCTGGAGTTCCCTTAAATCTGGAATTCAATGTGGTCTGGAGTTCCCTGTGGTCTGGAATTCCCTGTGGTCTAGAGGTTCCTGTAGACTGGAGTTCCCTGTGGTCTGGAATCCCCTGCAGGCTGGAGGTCTCAGTAATCTGGAGTTCCCTGTGGTCTGCAATTCCCTGTGGTCTGGAGTTCCCTGTGGTCTGGAGTTTCCTGTGGTCTGAAGTTCCCTGTGGTCTGGAATTCCCTATGGTCTGGAGTTCACAGTGATCTGGTGTTCCCTGTGGTCTAGGGTTCCCTGTGGTCTTTAGTTCACAGTGTTCTGGAGTTGCCTGTGGTCTGGGGTTCCCTGTGGTCTGGAATTCCCTATGTTCTGGAGATTCCTGTGGTCTGGAATTCCCTGTGGTCTGAAGATCCCTGTAGTCTGGGGTTCCCTGTGGTCTGGAGTTCCCTGAGGTCTGGAGTTCCCTGAAGTCTGGAATTCCCTGTGGTCTGGAGTTCCCTGTGGTCTGGAATTCCCTGTGGTCTGGGGATCCCTGTGGTCTGGAGTTCCCTGTGATCTGGTATTTTCTATGGTCTTGAGTTTGCAGTCTTCTGGAGTTCCCTGTGGTCTTGGGCTCCCTGTGGTCTGGAATTCCCTTTGGTCTGAAGTTCCCTGTAGTCTGTGGTTCCCTGTGGTCTGGAGTTTCCTGAGGTCTGGAATTCCGTGTGATCTGGAGTTCCCCGTGGTCTGGAATTCCCTGTGGTCTGGGCTTCCCTGTGGTCTGGAGTTCCCTGTGGTCTAGGTTTCCCTGTAGTCAGGAGTTCCCTGTGTTCTGGAATTCCTTGTGGTCTGGAGTTTCTTGCGGTCTGTAATTCTCTGTAGTCTGGGGTTCCCTGTGGTCTGGGTTTACCTGTGGTCTGGAGTTCTCTGCGGTCTGGGGTTCCCTGTGGTCAGGAGTTCCCTGTGGTCTGGAAATCCCTGTAGTCTAGAGGTTCCTGTAGACTGGAGTTCCCTGTGGTCTGGAATTCCCTGCAGGCTGGAGTTCCCTGTGGTCTGGAGTTTACTGTGGTCTGAAGTTCCCTGTGGTCTGGAATTCCCTATGGTCTGGAGTTCACAGTGATCTGGAGTTCCCTGTGGTCTAGGGTTCCCTGTGGTCTGGAGTTCCCTGTGGTCTGGAATTCCCTGCAGGCTGGAGTTCCCTGTGGTCTGGAGTTTACTGTGGTCTGAAGTTCCCTGTGGTCTGGAATTCCCTATGGTCTGGAGTTCACAGTGATCTGGAGTTCCCTGTGGTCTAGGGTTCCCTGTGGTCTGGAGTTCCCTGTGGACTGGAATTCCCTGTGGTCTGGTGTTCCCTGTGGTTTGGAATTCCCTGTGGTCTGGAATTCCCTGCAGGCTTGTAGCCCCTGTGGTCTGGAATTCCTTGTGGTCTGAAGTTCCCTGTAGTCTGTGGTTCTCTGTGGTCTGGGGTTTCCAGTGGCTGGAGTTCCCTGTGTCTGGAATTCCCTGTAGTTTGAGGTTCCCTGTGGTCTGTAGTTTCCCGTGGTCTGAATGTCCCTGTGGTCTGGAATTCCCTGTGGTCTGGAGTTCCCTGTATTCTGGAGATCCCTGTGCTCTGGAATTCCCTGCAGTCTTGTAGTCCTTGTGGTCTGGAATTCCCTGTGGTCTGAAGTTCCCTGTGGTCTGGGGTTCCCTGTGGTCTGGAGTTCCCTGTGGACTGGAATTCCCTGTGGTCTGGTGTTCCCTGTGGTCTGGAATTCCCTGTGGTCTAGAGGTCCCTGTAGACTGGAGTTCCCTGTGGTCTGGATTTCACTGCTGGCTGGAGGTCCCAGTAATCTGGAGTTCCCTGTGGTCTGCAATTCCCTGTGGTCTGGAGTTCCCTGTGGTCTGGAGTTTCCTGTGGTCTGAAGTTCCCTGTGGTCTGGAATTCCCTGCAGGCTGGTAGTCCCTGTGGTCTGGAATTCCCTACGGTCTGGAATTTCCTGTAGTCTGGGGTTTCCTGTAGTCTGGGGTTACCTGTGGTCTGGAATTCCCTGTGGTCTGTGGTTCCCTGTGGTCTGGAGTTCCCTGTGGTCTAGGGTTCCCTGTAGTCAGGAGTTCCCTGTATTCTGGAATTCCTTGTGGTCTGGAGTTTCTTGCGGTCTGTAATTCTCTGCAGTCTGGGGTTCCCTGTGGTCTGGGTTTACCTGTGGTCTGGAGTTCCCTTCGGTCTGGGGTTCCCTGTGGTCAGGAGTTCCCTGTGGTCTGGAATTCCCTGTGGTCTGGAATTCCCTGCAGGCTGGAGGGCTCAGTAATCTGGAGATCCCTGTGGTCTGCAATTCATTGTGGTCTGGAGTTCCCTGCGGTCTGGTGTTCCCTGTGGTCAGGAGTTCCCTGTGGTCTGGAATTCCCTGTGGTCTGGAATTCCCCGCAGGCTGGAGGTCTCAGTAATCTGGAGATCCCTGTGGTCTGCAATTCACTGTGGTCTGGAGTTCCCTGTGGTCTGGAATTCCCTGTGGTCTGGTGTTCCCTGAGGTTTGGAATTCCCTGTGGACTGGAATTCCCTGCAGGCTGGTAGCCCCTGTGGTCTGGAATTCCCTGTGGTCTGAAGTTCCCTGTAGTCTGTGGTTCCCTGTGGTCTGGGGTTTCCTGTGGTCTGGAGTTCCCTGTGTCTGGAATTCCCTGTAGTTTGGGGGTCCCTGTGGTCTGTAGTTCCCCGTGGTCTGAATGTCCCTGTAGTCTGGAATTCCCTGTGGTCTGGAATTCCCTGCAGGCTTGTAGTCCTTGTGGTCTGGAATTCCCTGTGGTCTGGGACTACCTGTGGTCTGAAGATCCCTGTAGTCTGGGGTTCCCTGTGGTCTGGAGTTCCCTGAAGTCTGGAATTCCCTGTGGTCTGGAGTTCCCTGTGGTCTAGGGTTCCCTGTAGTCAGGTGTTCCCTGTATTCTGGAATTTCTTGTGGTCTGGAGTTTCTTGCGGTCTGTAATTCTCTGTAGTCTGGGGTTCCCTGTGGTCTGGGTTTACCTGTGGTCTGGAGTTCCCTGCGGTCTGTGGTTCCCTGTGGTCAAGAGTTCCCTGTGGTCTGGAATTCCCTGTGGTCTAGAGGTCCCTGTAGACTGGAGTTCCCTGTGATCTGGAATTCCATGCAGGCTGGAGATCTCAGTAATCTGGAGTTCCCTGTGGTCTGCAAGTCCCTGTGGTCTGGAGTTCCCTGTGGTATGGAGTTTACTCTGGTCTGAAGTTCCCTGTGGTCTGAAGTTCCCTGTGGTCTGGAATTCCCTATGGTCTGGAGTTCACAGTGATCTGGTGCTCCCTGTGGTCCAGGGTTCCCTGTGGTCTGGAATTCCCTGTGGTCTGAAGATCCCTGTAGTCTGGGGTTCCCTGTGGTCTGGAGTTCCCTGAGGTCTGGAATTCCCTGTGATCTGGAGTTCCCTGTGGTCTGGAATTCCCTGTGGTCTAGAGGTCCCTGTGGTCTGGAGTTCCTTTTGCTCTGGAATTCCCTGCAGGCTGGAGGTCCCAGTAATCTGGAGTTCCCTGTGGTCTGCAATTCCCTGTGGTCTGGAGTTCCCTGTGGTCTGGAGTTTCCTGTGGTCTGAAGATCCCTGTGGTCTGGAATTCCCTATGGTCTGCAGTTCACAGTGATCTGGTGTTCCCTGTGGTCTAGGGTTCCCTGTGGTCTGGAGTTCACAGTGATCTGGAGTTCCCTGTGGTCTGGAATTCCCTGTGGTCTGGAGTTCCCTGTGGTTTGGAATTCCCTGTGGTCTGGAATTCCCTGCAGGCTGGTAGTCCCTGTGGTCCGCAATTCCCTGCGGTTTGGAATTCCCTTTAGTCTGGGGTTCCCTGTGGTCTGGAGTTCCCTGAGGTCTGGAATTCCCTGTGATCTGGATTTCCCTGTGGTCTGGAATTCCCTGTGGTCTGGGCTTCCCTGTGGTCTGGAGTTCCCTGTGGTCTAGGGTTCCCTGTAGTCAGGAGTTCCCTGTATTCTGGAATTCCTTGTGGTCTGGAGTTTCTTGCGGTCTGTAATTCTCTGTAGTCTGGGGTTCCCTGTGGTCTGGGTTTACCTGTGGTCTGGAATTCCCTGTGGTCTAGAGGTCCCTGTAGACTGGAGTTCCCTGTGGTCTGGAATTCCCTGCAGGCTGGAGGTCTCAGTAATCTGGAGTTCCCTGTTGTCTGCAGTCCCCTGTGGTCTGGAGTTCCCTGTGGTCTGGAGTTTCCTGTGGTCTGAAATTCCCTGTGGTCTGGAATTCCCTATGGTCTGGAGTTCACAGTGATCTGGCGTTCCCTGTGGTCTAGGGTTCCCTGTGGTCTAGAGTTCACAGTGATCTGGAGTTCCCTGTGGTCTGGGTTTCCCTGTGGTCTGGAGTTCCCTGTAGTCTGTGGTTCCCTGTGGTCTGGGGTTTCCTGTGGTCTGGAGCTCCCTGTGTCTGGAATTCCCTGTGGTCTGTAGTTCCCCGTGGTCTGGATGTCCCTGTGGTCTGGAATTCCCTGTGGTCTGGAGTTCCCTGTCGTCTGGGGTTCCCTGTGGTCTGGAGTTCCCTGAAGTCTGGAATTCCCTGTGGTCCTGAGTTCCTCATGGTCTGGAATGCCCTGTTGTCTGGGAATCCCTGTGGTCTTGAGTTCCCTGTGATCTGGAATTTTCTATGGTCTGGAGTTTGCAGTGTTCTGGAGTTCCCTGTGGTCTTGGGTTCCCTGTGGTCTGGAATTCCCTATGGTCTGAAGATTCCTGTGGTCTGGAATTCCCTGTGGTCTGAAGATCCCTGCAGTCTGGGGTTCCCTGTGGTCTGGAGTTCCCTGAGGTCTGGAATTCCCTGTAGTCTGGGGTTCCCTGTGGTCTGGAGTTCCCTGTGGTCTAGGGTTCCCTGTAGTCAGGAGTTCCCTGTGTTCTGGAATTCCTTGTGGTCTGGAGTTTCTTGCGGTCTGTAATTCTCTGTAGTCTGGGGTTCGCTGTGGTCTGGGGTTCCCTGTGGTCAGGAGCTCCCTGTGGTCTGGAATTCCCTCTGGTCTAGAGGTCCCTGTGGACTGGAATTCCCTGCGATCTGCAATTCCCTTCAGGCTGGAGGTCTCAGTAATCTGGAGTTACCTGTGGTCCGCAATTCCCTGTGGTCTGGAGTTTCCTGTGGTCTGAAGTTCCCAGTGGTCTGGAATTCCCTATGGTCTGGAGTTCACAGTGATCTGGTGTTCCCTGTGGTCTAGGGTTCCCTGTGGTCTGGAGTTCACAGTGATCTGGAGTTCCCTGTGGTCTGGGGTTCCCTGTGGTCTGGAGTTCCCTGTGGTCTGGAATTCCCTGTGGTCTGGTGTTCCCTGTGGTCTGGAATTCCCTGTGGTCTAGTGGTTCCTGTAGACTGGAGTTCCCTGTGGTCTGGAATTCCCTGCAGGCTGAAGGTCTCAGTAATCTGGAGTTCCCTGTGGTCTGCAATTCCCTGTGGTCTGGAGTTCCCTGTGGTCTGGAGTTTCCTACGGTCTGAAGTTCCCTGTGGTCTGGAGATTCCTGTGGTCTGGAATTCCCTGTGGTCTAGAGGTCCCTATGGACTGGAGTTCCCTGTGGTCTGGAGTTCACAGTGATCTGGAGTTCCCTGTGGTCTGGGGTTCCCTGTGGTCTAGGGTTCCCTGTAGTCAGGAGTTTCCTGGCTCTGGAATTCCTTGTGGTCTGGAGTTTCTTGCGGTCTGTAATTCTCTGTAGTCTGGGGTTCCCTGTGGTCTGGGTTTACCTGTGGTCTGGAGCTCCCTGCGGTCTGGGGTTCTCTGTGGTCAGGAGTTCCCAGTGGTCTGGAATTCCCTGTGGTCTAGAGGTCCCAGTGGACTGGAGTTCCCTGTGGTCTGGAGTTTCCTGTGGTCTGAAGTTCCCTGTGGTATGCAATTCCCTATGGTCTGGAGTTCACAGTGATCTGGAGTTCCCTGTGGTCTGGGGTTCCCTGTGTTCTGGAGTTCCCTGTGGTTTGGAATTCCCTGTGGTCTGAAATTCCCTGCAGGCTGGTAGCCCCTGTGGTCTGGAATTCCCTGTGGTTTGAAGTTCCCTGTAGTCTGTGGTTCTCTGTGGTCTGGGGTTTCCTGTGGTCCTGAGTTCCCTGTGTCTGGAATTCCCTGTAGTTTGGGGTTCCCTGTCGTCTGTAGTTCCCCGTGGTCTGAATGTCCCTGTGGTCTGGAATTCCCTGTGGTTTGGAGTTCCCTGTATTCTGGAGTTCCCTGTGGTCTGGAATTCCCTGCAGGCTTGTAGTCCTTGTGGTCTGGATTCCCTGTGGTCTGGAACTCCCTGTGGTCTGAAGTTCCCTGTAGTCTGGAATTCCCTGTGATCTGGAGTTCTCTGTGGTCTGGAATTCCCTGTGGTCTGGAATTCCCTGTGGTTTGGAGCTCCCTGTGGTCTGGAATTCCCTGTGCTCTGGGGATCCCTGTGTTCTGGAGTTCCCTGTGGTCTGGAATTCTCTATGGTCTGGAGTTTGCAGTATTCTGGAGTTCCCTGTGGTCTGGGGTTCCATGTTGTCTGGAATTCCCTATGGTCTGGACATTCCTGTGGTCTGGAGTTCCCTGTGTTCTTGAATTCCCTATGGTCTGGAGATTCCTGTGGTCTGGAATTCCCTGTGTTCTGAAGTTCCCTGTAGTCTGTGGTTCTCTGTGGTCTGGGGTTTCCTGTGGTCTGGAGTTCCCTGTGTCTGGAATTCCCTGTAGTTTGGTGTTCCCTGTGGTCTGTAGTTCCCCGTGGTCTGAATGTCCCTGTGGTCTGGAATTCCCTGTGGTTTGGAGTTCCCTGTATTCTGGAGTTTCCAGTGGTCTGGAATTCCCTGCGGGCTTTTAGTCCTTGTGGTCTGGAATTCCCTGTGGTCTGGAACTCCCTGTAGTCTGAAGTTCCCTTTAGTCTGCGGTTCCCTGTGGTCTGGAGTTCCCTGAAGTCTGGAATTCCCTGAGATCTGGAGTTCCCTGTGGTCTGGGATTCCCTGTGGTCTGGAGTTCCCTGAAGTCTGGAATTCCCTGTGGTCTGGAGTTCCCTGTGGTCTGGAATTCCCTGTGGTCTGGGGATCACTGTGGTCTGGAATTCCCTGTGATCTGTAATTTTCTATGGTCTTGAGTTTGCAGTGTTCTGGAGTTCCCTTTCCCTGTGGTCTGGGGTTCCCTGTAGTCTGGAATTCCCTATGGTCTGGAGATTCCTGTGGTCTGGAATTCCCTATGGTCTGAAGATCCCTGTAGTCTGGGGTTCCCTGTGGTCTGGAGTTCCCTGAGGTCTGGAATTCCCTGTGATCTGGAGTTCCCTGTGGCTGGAGTTCGCTGTGGTCTAGGGTTCCCTGTGGTCTGGAATTCCCTATGATCTGGAGATTCCTGAGGTCTGGAATTCCCTGTGATCTGGAGTTCCCTGTGGTCTGGAGTTCCCTGAAGTCTGGAATTCCCTGTGGTCTGTAATTTTCTATGGTCTTGAGTTTGCAGTGTTCTGGAGTTCCCTGTGGTCTGGGGTTCCCTTTGGTCTGGAATTCCCTGTGGTCTGGAGATTCCTGTGGTCTGGAATTCCCTGTGGTCTGAAGATCCCTGTAGTCTGGGGTTCCCTGTGGTCTGGAGTTCCCTGAGAACTGGAATTCACTGTGATCTGGAGTTCCCTCTGGTCTGGAGTTCCCTGTGGTCTAGGTTTCCCTGTAGTCAGGGGTTCCCTGTGTTCTGGGATTCTTTGTGGTCTGGAGTTTCTTGCGGTGTGTAATTCTCTGTAGTCTGGGGTTCCCTGTGGTCTGGGTTTCCCTGTGGTCTGGAGTTCCCTGCGGTCTGGTGTTCCCTGTGTTCTTGAATTCCCTATGGTCTGGAGATTCCTGTGGTCTGGAATTCCCTGTGTTCTGAAGTTCCCTGTAGTCTGTGGTTCTCTGTGGTCTGGGGTTTCCTGTGGTCTGGAGTTCCCTGTGTCTGGAATTCCCTGTAGTTTGGTGTTCCCTGTGGTCTGTAGTTCCCCGTGGTCTGAATGTCCCTGTGGTCTGGAATTCCCTGTTGTTTGGAGTTCCCTTTATTCTGGAGTTTCCTGTGGTCTGGAATTCCCTGCAGGCTTTTAGTCCTTGTGGTCTGGAATTCCCTGTGGTCTGGAACTCCCTGTAGTCTGAAGTTCCCTGTAGTCTGGGGTTCCCTGTGGTCTGGAGTTCCCTGAAGTCTGGAATTCCCTGAGATCTGGAGTTCCCTGTGGTCTGGGATTCCCTGTGGTCTGGAGTTCCCTGAAGTCTGGAATTCCCTGTGGTCTGGAGTTCCCTGTGGTCTGGAATTCCCTGTGGTCTGGGGATCCCTGTGGTCTGGAGTTCCCTGTGATCTGTAATTTTCTATGGTCTTGAGTTTGCAGTGTTCTGGAGTTCCCTTTCCCTGTGGTCTGGGGTTCCCTGTAGTCTGGAATTCCCTATAGTCTGGAGATTCCTGTGGTCTGGAATTCCCTATGGTCTGAAGATCCCTGTAGTCTGGGGTTCCCTGTGGTCTGGAGTTCCCTGAGGTCTGGAATTCCCTGTGATCTGGAGTTCCCTGTGGCTGGAGTTCGCTGTGGTCTAGGGTTCCCTGTGGTCTGGAATTCCCTATGATCTGGAGATTCCTGAGGTCTGGAATTCCCTGTGATCTGGAGTTCCCTGTGGTCTGGAGTTCCCTGAAGTCTGGAATTCCCTGTGGTCTGTAATTTTCTATGGTCTTGAGTTTGCAGTGTTCTGGAGTTCCCTGTGGTCTGGGGTTCCCTTTGGTCTGGAATTCCCTGTGGTCTGGAGATTCCTGTGGTCTGGAATTCCCTGTGGTCTGAAGATCCCTGTAGTCTGGGGTTCCCTGTGGTCTGGAGTTCCCTGAGAACTGGAATTCCCTGTGATCTGGAGTTCCCTGTGGTCTGGAGTTCCCTGCGGTCTGGGGTTCCCTGTGTTCAGGAGTTCCCTGTGGTCTAGAATTCCCTGTGGTCTAGAGATCCCTGTGGACTGGAGTTCCCTGTGGTCTGGAATTCCCTGCAGGCTGGTGGTCTCAGTAATCTGGAGTTCCCTGTGGTCTGAAGTTCCCTGTAGTCTGTGGTTCTCTGTGGTCTGGGGTTTCCTGTGGTCTGGAGTTCCCTGTGTCTGGAATTCCCTGTAGTTTGGTGTTCCCTGTGGTCTGCAGTTCCCCGTGGTCTGAATGTCCCTGTGGTCTGGAATTCCCTGCGGTTTGGAGTTCCCTGCATTCTGGAGTTCCCTGTGGTCTGGAATTCCTTGCAGGCTTTTAGTCCTTGTGGTCTGGAATTCCCTGTGGTCTGGAACTCCCTGTAGTCTGAAGTTCCCTGTAGTCTGGGTTCCCTGTGGTCTGGAGTTCCCTGAAGTCTGGAATTCCTTGTGGTCTGGAGTTCCATGTGGTCTGGAATTCCCTGTGGTCTGAGGATCCCTGTGGTCTGGAGTTCCATGTGATCTGTAATTTTCTATGGTCTTGAGTTTGCAGTGTTCTGGAATTCCCTGTGGTCTGGGGTTCCCTGTAGTCTGGAATTCCCTATGGTCTGGAGATTCCTGTGGTCTGGAATTCCCTATGGTCTGAAGATCCCTGTAGTCTGGGGTTCCCTGAGGTCTGGAATTCCCTGTGATCTGGAGTTCCCTGTGGTCTGGAGTTCCCTGTGGTCTAGGGTTCCCTGTGGTCTGGAATTCCCTATGGTCTGGAGTTCCCTGTGGTCTGGAGTTCCCTGTGGTCTAGGGCTCCCTGTGGTCTGGAATTCCCTATGGTCTGGAGTTCCCTGTGGTCTGGAGTTCCCTGTGGTCTGGAGTTCCCTGTGGTCTAGGTTTCCCTGTAGTCAGGAGTTCCCTGTGTTCTGGGATTCTTTGTGGTCTGGAGTTTCTTGCGGTCTGTAATTCTCTGTAGTCTGGGGTTCCCTGTGGTCTGGGTTTACCTGTGGTCTGGAGTTCCCTGCGGTCTGGGGTTCTCTGTGTTCAGGAGTTCCCTGTGGTCTAGAATTCCCTGTGGTCTAGAGATCCCTGTGGACTGGAGTTCCCTGTGGTCTGGAATTCCCTGCAGGCTGGAGGTCTCAGTAATCTGGAGTTCCCTGTGGTCTGAAGTTCCCTGTAGTTTGGTGTTCCCTGTGGTCTGTAGTTCCCCGTGGTCTGAATGTCCCTGTGGTCTGGAATTCCCTGTGGTTTGGAGTTCCCTGTATTCTGGAGTTCCCTGTGGTCTGGAATTCCCTGTGGTCTGGAACTCCCTGTAGTCTGAAGTTCCCTGTAGTCTGGGGTTCCCTGTGGTCTGGAGTTCCCTGAAGTCTGGAATTCCCTGTGGTCTGGAGTTCCCTGTGGTCTGGAATTCCCTGTGGTCTGGGAATCCCTGTGGTCTGGAGTTCCCTGTGATCTGTAATTTTCTATGGTCTTGAGTTTGCAGTGTTCTGGAGTTCCCTGTGGTCTGGGGTTCCCTGTGGTCTGGAATTCCCTATGGTCTGGAGATTCCTGTGGTCTGGAATTCCCTGTGTTCTGAAGTTCCCTATAGTCTGTGGTTCTCTGTGGTCTGGGGTTTCCTGTGGTCTGGTTTTCCCTGTGTCTGGAATTCCCAGTAGTTTGGTGTTCTCTGTGGTCTGTTGTTCCCCGTGGTCTGAATGTCCCTGTGGTCTGGAATTCCCTGCGGTTTGGATTTCCCTGTGGTCTGGAATTCCCTGCAGGCTTTTAGTCCTTGTGGTCTGGAATTCCCTGTGGTCTGGAACTCCCTGTAGTCTGAAGTTCCCTATAGTCTGGGTTCCCTGTGGTCTGGAGTTCCCTGAAGTCTGGAATTCCATGTGATCTGGAGTTCCCTGTGGTCTGGGGTTCCCAGTGGTCTGGAGTTCCCTGAAGTCTGGAATTCCCTGTGGTCTGGAGGTCCCTGTGGTCTGGAATTCCCTGTGGTCTGGGGATCCCTGTGGTCTGGAGTTCCATGTGATCTGTAATTTTCTATGGTCTTGAGTTTGCAGTGTTCTGGAATTCCCTGTGGTCTGGGGTTCCCTGTAGTCTGGAATTCCCTATGGACTGGAGATTCCTGTGGTTTGGAATTCCCTATGGTCTGAAGATCCCTGTAGTCTGGAATTCCCTATGGACTGGAGATTCCTGTGGTCTGGAATTCCCTATGGTCTGAAGATCCCTGTAGTCTGGAGATTCCTGTGGTCTAGAATTCCCTCTGGTCTGAAGATCCCTGTAGTCTGGGGTTCCCTGTGGTCTGGAGTTCCCTGAGAACTGGAATTCCCTGTGATCTGGAGTTCCCTGAAGTCTGGAATTCCCTGTGGTCTGTAATTTTCTATGGTCTTGAGTTTGCAGTGTTCTGGAGTTCCCTGTGGTCTGGGGTTCCCTTTGGTCTGGAATTCACTATGGTCTGGAGATTCCTGTGGTCTGGAATTCCCTGTGGTCTGAAGATCCCTGTAGTCTGGGGTACCCTGTGGTCTGGAGTTCCCTGAGAACTGGAAATCCCTGTGATCTGGAGTTCCCTGTGGTCTGGAGTTCCCTGTGGTCTAGGGTTCCCTGTGGTCCGGAATTCCCTATGGTCTGGAGTTCCCTGTGATCTGTAATTTTCTATGGTCTTGAGTTTGCAGTGTTCTGGAGTTCCCTGTGGTCTGGGGTTCCCTGTGGTCTGGAATTCCCTATGGTCTGGAGATTCCTGTGGTCTGGAATTCCCTGTGGTCTGGAGGTCCCTATGGACTGGAGTTCCCTGAGGTCTGGAATTCCCTGTAATCTGGAGTTCCCTGTGGTCTGGAGTTCCCTGTGGTCTAGGGTTCCCTGTAGTCAGGAGTTTCCTGGCTCTGGAATTCCTTGTGGTCTGGAGTTTCTTGCGGTCTGTAATTCTCTGTAGTCTGGGGTTCCCTGTGGTCTGGGTTTACCTGTGGTCTGGAGCTCCCTGCGGTCTGGGGTTCTCTGTGGTCAGGAGTTCCCAGTGGTCTGGAATTCCCTGTGGTCTAGAGGTCCCAGTGGACTGGAGTTCCCTGTGGTCTGGAGTTTCCTGTGGTCTGAAGTTCCCTGTGGTCTGCAATTCCCTATGGTCTGGAGTTCACAGTGATCTGGTGTTCCCTGTGGTCTAGGGTTCCCTGTGGTCTGGAGTTCACAGTGATCTGGAGTTCCCTATGGTCTGGGGTTCCCTGTGTTCTGGAGTTCCCTGTGGGCTGGAATTCCCTGTGGTGTCGTGTTCCCTGTGGTTTGGAATTCCCTGTGGTCTGAAATTCCCTGCAGGCTGGTAGCCCCTGTGGTCTGGAATTCCCTGTGGTTTGAAGTTCCCTGTAGTCTGTGGTTCTCTGTGGTCTGGGGTTTCCTGTGGTCTTGAGTTCCCTGTGTCTGGAATTCCCTGTAGTTTGGGGTTCCCTGTCGTCTGTAGTTCCCCGTGGTCTGAATGTCCCTGTGGTCTGGAATTCCCTGTGGATTGGAGTTCCCTGTATTCTGGAGTTCCCTGTGGTCTGGAATTTCCTGCAGTCTTGTAGTCCTTGTGCTCTGGATTCCCTGTGGTCTGGAACTCCCTGTGGTCTGAAGTTCCCTGTAGTCTGGAATTCCCTGTGATCTGGAGTTCCCTGTGGTCTGGAATTCCCGGTGGTCTGGAATTCCCTGTGGTTTGGAGCTCCCTGTGGTCTGGAATTCCCTGTGCTCTGGGGATCCCTGTGTTCTGGAGTTCCCTGTGGTCTGGAATTCTCTATGGTCTGGAGTTTGCAGTATTCTGGAGTTCCCTGTGGTCTGGGGTTCCCTGTTGTCTGGAATTCCCTATGGTCTGGAGATTCCTGTGGTCTGGAATTCCCTGTGTTCTGAAGTTCCCTGTAGTCTGTGGTTCTCTGTGGTCTGGGGTTTCCTGTGGTCTGGAGTTCCCTGTGTCTGCAATTCCCTGTAGTTTGGTGTTCCCTGTGGTCTGTAGTTCCCCGTGGTCTGAATGTCCCTGTGGTCTGGAATTCCCTGTGGTTTGGAGTTCCCTGTATTCTGGAGTTCCCTGAGGTCTGGAATTCCTTGTGGTCTGGAACTCCCTGTAGTCTGAAGTTCCCTGTAGTCTGGGGTTCCCTGTGGTCTGGAGTTCCCTGAAGTCTGGAATTCCCTGTGATCCGGAGTTCCCTGTGGTCTGGGGTTCCCTGTGGTGTGGGGTTCCCTGAAGTCTGGAATTCCCTGTGGTCTGGAGTTCCCTGTGGTCTGGAATTCCCTGTGGTCTGGGAATCCCTGTGGTCTGGAGTTCCCTGTGATCTGTAATTTTCTATGGTCTTGAGTTTGCAGTGTTCTGGAGTTCCCTGTGGTCTGGGGTTCCCTGTGGTCTGGAATTCCCTATGGTCTGGAGATTCCTGTGGTCTGGAATTCCCTGTGTTCTGAAGTTCCCTATAGTCTGTGGTTCTCTGTGGTCTGGGGTTTCCTGTGGTCTGGAGTTCCCTGTGTCTGGAATTCCCAGTAGTTTGGTGTTCTCTGTGGTCTGTTGTTCCCCGTGGTCTGAATGTCCCTGTGGTCTGGAATTCCCTGCGGTTTGGATTTCCCTGTATTCTGGAGTTCCCTGTGGTCTGGAATTCCCTGCAGGCTTTTAGTCCTTGTGGTCTGGAATTCCCTGTGGTCTGGAACTCCCTGTAGTCTGAAGTTCCCTATAGTCTGGGTTCCCTGTGGTCTGGAGTTCCCTGAAATCTGGAATTCCATGTGATCTGGAGTTCCCTGTGGTCTGGGGTTCCCAGTGGTCTGGAGTTCCCTGAAGTCTGGAATTCCCTGTGGTCTGGAGGTCCCTGTGGTCTGGAATTCCCTGTGGTCTGGGGATCCCTGTGGTCTGGAGTTCCATGTGATCTGTAATTTTCTATGGTCTTGAGTTTGCAGTGTTCTGGAATTCCCTGTGGTCTGGGGTTCCCTGTAGTCTGGAATTCCCTATGGACTGGAGATTCCTGTGGTTTGGAATTCCCTATGGTCTGAAGATCCCTGTAGTCTGGAATTCCCTATGGACTGGAGATTCCTGTGGTCTGGAATTCCCTATGGTCTGAAGATCCCTGTAGTCTGGAGATTCCTGTGGTCTAGAATTCCCTCTGGTCTGAAGATCCCTGTAGTCTGGGGTTCCCTGTGGTCTGGAGTTCCCTGAGAACTGGAATTCCCTGTGATCTGGAGTTCCCTGAAGTCTGGAATTCCCTGTGGTCTGTAATTTTCTATGGTCTTGAGTTTGCAGTGTTCTGGAGTTCCCTGTGGTCTGGGGTTCCCTTTGGGCTGGAATTCACTATGGTCTGGAGATTCCTGTGGTCTGGAATTCCCTGTGGTCTGAAGATTCCTGTAGTCTGGGGTACCCTGTGGTCTGGAGTTCCCTGAGAACTGGAAATCCCTGTGATCTGGAGTTCCCTGTGGTCTGGAGTTCCCTGTGGTCTAGGTTTCCCTGTAGTCTGGAATTCCCTGTGATCTGGAGTTCCCTGTGGTCTGGAGTTCCCTGAAGTCTGGAATTCCCTGTGGTCTGTAATTTTCTATGGTCTTGAGTTTGCAGTGTTCTGGAGTTCCCTGTGGTCTGGGGTTCCCTTTGGTCTGGAATTCACTATGGTCTGGAGATTCCTGTGGTCTGGAATTCCCTGTGGTCTGAAGATCCCTGTAGTCTGGGGTTCCCTGTGGTCTGGAGTTCCCTGAGAACTGGAATTCCCTGTGATCTGGAGTTCCCTGAAGTCTGGAATTCCCTGTGGTCTGTAATTTTCTATGGTCTTGAGTTTGCAGTGTTCTGGAGTTCCCTGTGGTCTGGGGTTCCCTTTGGTCTGGAATTCACTATGGTCTGGAGATTCCTGTGGTCTGGAATTCCCTGTGGTCTGAAGATCTCTGTAGTCTGGGGTTCCCTGTTGTCTGGAGTTCCCTGAGAACTGGAATTCCCTGTGATCTGGAGTTCCCTGTGGTCTGGAGTTCCCTGTGGTCTAGGTTTCCCTGTAGTCAGGAGTTTCCTGTGTTCTGGGATTCTTTGTGGTCTGGAGTTTCTTGCGGTCTGTAATCCTCTGTAGTCTGGGGTTCCCTGTGGTCTGGGTTTACCTGTGGTCTGGAGTTCCCTGCGGTCTGGGGTTCCCTGTGTTCAGGAGTTCCCTGTGGTCTAGAATTCCCTGTGGTCTAGAGATCCCTGTGGACTGGAGTTCCCTGTGGTTTGGAATTCCCTGTGGTCTGAAATTCCCTGCAGGCTGGTAGCCCATGTGGTCTGGAATTCCCTGTGGTCTGAAGTTCCCTGTAGTCTGTGGTTCTCTGTGGTCTGGGGTTTCCTGTGGTCTGGAGTTCCCTGTGTCTGGAATTCCCTGTAGTTTGGGGTTCCCTGTGGTCTGTAGATCCCCATGGTCTGAATGTCCCTGTGGTCTGGAATTCCCTGCAGGCTTGTAGTCCTTGTGATCTGGAATTCCCTGTGGTCTGAAGATCCCTGTAGTCTGGGGTTCCCTGTGGTCTGCAGTTCCCTGAGGTCTGGAATTCCCTGTGATCTGGAGTTCCCTGTGCTCTGGAGTTCCCTGTGGTATAGGGTTCCCTGTGGTCCGGAATTCCCTATGGTCTGGAGTTCCCTGTGATCTGTAATTTTCTATGGTCTTGAGTTTGCAGTGTTCTGGAGTTCCCTGTGGTCTGGGGTTCCCTGTGGTCTGGAATTCCCTATGGTCTGGAGATTTCTGTGGTCTGGAATTCCCTGTGGTCTGGAGGTCCCTATGGACTGGAGTTCCCTGAGGTCTGGAATTCCCTGTAATCTGGAGTTCCCTGTGGTCTGGAGTTCCCTGTGGTCTAGGGTTCCCTGTAGTCAGGAGTTTCCTGGCTCTGGAATTCCTTGTGGTCTGGAGTTTCTTGCGGTCTGTAATTCTCTGTAGTCTGGGGTTCCCTGTGGTCTGGGTTTACCTGTGGGCTGGAGCTCCCTGCGGTCTGGGGTTCTCTGTGGTCAGGAGTTCCCAGTGGTCTGGAATTCCCTGTGGTCTAGAGGTCCCAGTGGACTGGAGTTCCCTGTGGTCTGGAGTTTCCTGTGGTCTGAAGTTCCCTGTGGGCTGGAATTCCCTGTGGTGTCGTGTTCCCTGTGGTTTGGAATTCCCTGTGGTCTGAAATTCCCTGCAGGCTGGTAGCCCCTGTGGTCTGCAATTCCCTGTGGTTTGAAGTTCCCTGTAGTCTGTGGTTCTCTGTGGTCTGGGTTTTCCTGTGGTCTTGAGTTCCCTGTGTCTGGAATTCCCTGTAGTTTGGGGTTCCCTGTCGTCTGTAGTTCCCCGTGGTCTGAATGTCCCTATGGTCTGGAATTCCCTGTGGTTCGGAGTTCCCTGTATTCTGGAGTTCCCTGTGGTCTGGAATTCCCTGCAGGCTTGTAGTCCTTGTGGTCTGGATTCCCTGTGGTCTGGAACTCCCTGTGGTCTGAAGTTCCCTGTAGTCTGGAATTCCCTGTGATCTGGAGTTCCCTGTGGTCTGGAATTCCCAGTGGTCTGGAATTCCCTGTGGTTTGGAGCTCCCTGTGTTCTGGAATTCCCTGTGCTCTGGGGATCCCTGTGTTCTGGAGTTCCCTGTGGTCTGGAATTCTCTATGGTCTGGAGTTTGCAGTATTCTGGAGTTCCCTGTGGTCTGGGGTTCCATGTTGTCTGGAATTCCCTATGGTCTGGAGATTCCTGTGGTCTGGAATTCCCTGTGTTCTTGAATTCCCTATGGTCTGGAGATTCCTGTGGTCTGGAATTCCCTGTGTTCTGAAGTTCCCTGTAGTCTGTGGTTCTCTGTGGTCTGGGGTTTCCTGTGGTCTGGAGTTCCCTGTGTCTGCAATTCCCTGTAGTTTGGTGTTCCCTGTGGTCTGTAGTTCCCCGTGGTCTGAATGTCCCTGTGGTCTGGAATTCCCTGTGGTTTGGAGTTCCCTGTATTCTGGAGTTCCCTGTGGTCTGGAATTCCTTGTGGTCTGGAACTCCCTGTAGTCTGAAGTTCCCTGTAGTCTGGGGTTCCCTGTGGTCTGGAGTTCCCTGAAGTCTGGAATTCCCTGTGATCCGGAGTTCCCTGTGGTCTGGGGTTCCCTGTGGTGTGGGGTTCCCTGAAGTCTGGAATTCCCTGTGGTCTGGAGTTCCCTGTGGTCTGGAATTCCCTGTGGTCTGGGAATCCCTGTGGTCTGGAGTTCCCTGTGATCTGCAATTTTCTATGGTCTTGAGTTTGCAGTGTTCTGGAGTTCCCTGTGGTCTGGGGTTCCCTGTGGTCTGGAATTCCCTATGGTCTGGAGATTCCTGTGGTCTGGAATTCCCTGTGTTCTGAAGTTCCCTATAGTCTGTGGTTCTCTGTGGTCTGGGGTTTCCTGTGGTCTGGAGTTCCCTGTGTCTGGAATTCCCAGTAGTTTGGTGTTCTCTGTGGTCTGTTGTTCCCCGTGGTCTGAATGTCCCTGTGGTCTGGAATTCCCTGCGGTTTGGATTTCCCTGTATTCTGGAGTTCCCTGTGGTCTGGAATTCCCTGCAGGCTTTTAGTCCTTGTGGTCTGGAATTCCCTGTGGTCTGGAACTCCCTGTAGTCTGAAGTTCCCTATAGTCTGGGTTCCCTGTGGTCTGGAGTTCCCTGAAGTCTGGAATTCCATGTGATCTGGAGTTCCCTGTGGTCTGGGGTTCCCAGTGGTCTGGAGTTCCCTGAAGTCTGGAATTCCCTGTGGTCTGGAGGTCCCTGTGGTCTGGAATTCCCTGTGGTCTGGGGATCCCTGTGGTCTGGAGTTCCATGTGATTTGTAATTTTCTATGGTCTTGAGTTTGCAGTGTTCTGGAATTCCCTGTGGTCTGGGGTTCCCTGTAGTCTGGAATTCCCTATGGTCTGAAGATCCCTGTAGTCTGGAATTCCCTATGGACTGGAGATTCCTGTGGTCTGGAATTCCCTATGGTCTGAAGATCCCTGTAGTCTGGAGATTCCTGTGGTCTAGAATTCCCTCTGGTCTGAAGATCCCTGTAGTCTGGGGTTCCCTGTGGTCTGGAGTTCCCTGAGAACTGGAATTCCCTGTGATCTGGAGTTCCCTGCAGTCTGGAATTCCCTGTGGTCTGTAATTTTCTATGGTCTTGAGTTTGCAGTGTTCTGGAGTTCCCTGTGTTCTGGGGTTCCCTTTGGTCTGGAATTCACTATGGTCTGGAGATTCCTGTGGTCTGGAATTCCCTGTGGTCTGAAGATCCCTGTAGTCTGGGGTACCCTGTGGTCTGGAGTTCCCTGAGAACTGGAAATCCCTGTGATCTGGAGTTCCCTGTGGTCTGGAGTTCCCTGTGGTCTAGGTTTCCCTGTAGTCTGGAGTTCCCTGTGGTCTGGAGTTCCCTGAAGTCTGGAATTCCCTGTGGTCTGTAATTTTCTATGGTCTTGAGTTTGCAGTGTTCTGGAGTTCCCTGTGGTCTGGGGTTCCCTTTGGTCTGGAATTCACTATGGTCTGGAGATTCCTGTGTCTGGAATTCCCTGTGGTCTGAAGATCCCTGTAGTCTGGGGTTCCCTGTGGTCTGGAGTTCCCTGAGAACTGGAATTCCCTGTGATCTGGAGTTCCCTGAAGTCTGGAATTCCCTGTGGTCTGTAATTTTCTATGGTCTTGAGTTTGCAGTGTTCTGGAGTTCCCTGTGGTCTGGGGTTCCCTTTGGTCTGGAATTCACTATGGTCTGGAGATTCCTGTGGTCTGGAATTCCCTGTGGTCTGAAGATCTCTGTAGTCCTGGGGTTCCCTGTTGTCTGGAGTTCCCTGAGAACTGGAATTCCCTGTGATCTGGAGTTCCCTGTGGTCTGGAGTTCCCTGTGGTCTAGGTTTCCCTGTAGTCAGGAGTTTCCTGTGTTCTGGGATTCTTTGTGGTCTGGAGTTTCTTGCGTTCTGTAATCCTCTGTAGTCTGGGGTTCCCTGTGGTCTGGGTTTACCTGTGGTCTGGAGTTCCCTGCGGTCTGGGGTTCCCTGTGTTCAGGAGTTCCCTGTGGTCTAGAATTCCCTGTGGTCTAGAGATCCCTGTGGACTGGAGTTCCCTGTGGTTTGGAATTCCCTGTGGTCTGAAATTCCCTGCAGGCTGGTAGCCCATGTGGTCTGGAATTCCCTGTGGTCTGAAGTTCCCTGAGGTCTGGAATTCCCTGTGATCTGGAGTTCCCTGTGCTCTGGAGTTCCCTGTGGTATAGGGTTCCCTGTAGTCTGGAATTCCCTATGGACTGGAGATACCTGTGGTCTGGAATTCCCTATGGTCTGAAGATCCCTGTAGTCTGGAGATTCCTGTGGTCTAGAATTCCCTCTGGTCTGAAGATCCCTGTAGTCTGGGGTTCCCTGTGGTCTGGAGTTCCCTGAGAACTGGAATTCCCTGTGATCTGGAGTTCCCTGAAGTCTGGAATTCCCTGTGGTCTGTAATTTTCTATGGTCTTGAGTTTGCAGTGTTCTGGAGTTCCCTGTGGTCTGGGGTTCCCTTTGGTCTGGAATTCACTATGGTCTGGAGATTCCTGTGGTCTGGAATTCCCTGTGGTCTGAAGATCTCTGTAGTCTGGGGTTCCCTGTTGTCTGGAGTTCCCTGAGAACTGGAATTCCCTGTGATCTGGAGTTCCCTGTGGTCTGGAGTTCCCTGTGGTCTAGGTTTCCCTGTAGTCAGGAGTTTCCTGTGTTCTGGGATTCTTTGTGGTCTGGAGTTTCTTGCGGTCTGTAATCCTCTGTAGTCTGGGGTTCCCTGTGGTCTGGGTTTACCTGTGGTCTGGAGTTCCCAACGGTCTGGGGTTCCCTGTGTTCAGGAGTTCCCTGTGGTCTAGAATTCCCTGTGGTCTAGAGATCCCTGTGGACTGGAGATCCCTGTGGTTTGGAATTCCCTGTGGTCTGAAATTCCCTGCAGGCTGGTAGCCCATGTGGTCTGGAATTCCCTGTGGTCTGAAGTTCCCTGTAGTCTGTGGTTCTCTGTGGTCTGGGGTTTCCTGTGGTCTGGAGTTCCCTGTGTCTGGAATTCCCTGTAGTTTGGGGTTCCCTGTGGTCTGTAGATCCCCATGGTCTGAATGTCCCTGTGGTCTGGAATTCCCTGCAGGCTTGTAGTCCTTGTGATCTGGAATTCCCTGTGGTCTGAAGATCCCTGTAGTCTGGGGTTCCCTGTGGTCTGCAGTTCCCTGAGGTCTGGAATTCCCTGTGATCTGGAGTTCCCTGTGCTCTGGAGTTCCCTGTGGTATAGGGTTCCCTGTGGTCCGGAATTCCCTATGGTCTGGAGTTCCCTGTGATCTGTAATTTTCTATGGTCTTGAGTTTGCAGTGTTCTGGAGTTCCCTGTGGTCTGGGGTTCCCTGTGGTCTGGAATTCCCTATGGTCTGGAGATTCCTGTGGTCTGGAATTCCCTGTGGTCTGGAGGTCCCTATGGACTGGAGTTCCCTGAGGTCTGGAATTCCCTGTAATCTGGAGTTCCCTGTGGTCTGGAGTTCCCTGTGGTCTGGAGTTCCATGTGGTCTGGAATTCCCTGTGGTCTGAGGATCCCTGTGGTCTGGAGTTCCATGTGATCTGTAATTTTCTATGGTCTTGAGTTTGCAGTGTTCTGGAATTCCCTGTGGTCTGGGGTTCCCTGTAGTCTGGAATTCCCTATGGTCTGGAGATTCCTGTGGTCTGGAATTCCCTATGGTCTGAAGATCCCTGTAGTCTGGGGTTCCCTGAGGTCTGGAATTCCCTGTGATCTGGAGTTCCCTGTGGTCTGGAGTTCCCTGTGGTCTAGGGTTCCCTGTGGTCTGGAATTCCCTATGGTCTGGAGTTCCCTGTGGTCTGGAGTTCCCTGTGGTCTAGGGCTCCCTGTGGTCTGGAATTCCCTATGGTCTGGAGATTCCTGAGGTCTGGAATTCCCTGTGATCTGGAGTTCCCTGTGGTCTGGAGTTCCCTGAAGTCTGGAATTCCCTTTGGTCTGTAATTTTCTATGGTCTTGAGTTTGCAGTGTTCTGGAGTTCCTGTGGTCTGGGGTTCCCTTTGGTCTGGAATTCACTATGGTCTGGAGATTCCTGTGGTCTGGAATTCCCTGTGGTCTGAAGATTCCTGTAGTCTGGGGTTCCCTGTGGTCTGGAGTTCCCTGAGAACTGGAATTCCCTGTGATCTGGAGTTCCCTGTGGTCTGGAGTTCCCTGTGGTCTAGGTTTCCCTGTAGTCAGGAGTTCCCTGTGTTCTGGGATTCTATGTGGTCTGGAGTTTCTTGCGGTCTGTAATTCTCTGTAGTCTGGGGTTCCCTGTGGTCTGGGTTTACCTGTGGTCTGGAGTTCCCTGCGGTCTGGGGTTCTCTGTGTTCAGGAGTTCCCTGTGGTCTAGAATTCCCTGTGGTCTAGAGATCCCTGTGGACTGGAGTTCCCTGTGGTCTGGAATTCCCTGCAGGCTGGAGGTCTCAGTAATCTGGAGTTCCCTGTGGTCTGAAGTTCCCTGTAGTTTGGTGTTCCCTGTGGTCTGTAGTTCCCCGTGGTCTGAATGTCCCTGTGGTCTGGAATTCCCTGTGGTTTGGAGTTCCCTGTATTCTGGAGTTCCCTGTGGTCTGGAATTCCCTGTGGTCTGGAACTCCCTGTAGTCTGAAGTTCCCTGTAGTCTGGGGTTCCCTGTGGTCTGGAGTTCCCTGAAGTCTGGAATTCCCTGTGGTCTGGAGTTCCCTGTGGTCTGGAATTCCCTGTGGTCTGGGAATCCCTGTGGTCTGGAGTTCCCTGTGATCTGTAATTTTCTATGGTCTTGAGTTTGCAGTGTTCTGGAGTTCCCTGTGGTCTGGGGTTCCCTGTGGTCTGGAATTCCCTATGGTCTGGAGATTCCTGTGGTCTGGAATTCCCTGTGTTCTGAAGTTCCCTATAGTCTGTGGTTTTCTGTGGTCTGGGGTTTCCTGTGGTCTGGTTTTCCCTGTGTCTGGAATTCCCAGTAGTTTGGTGTTCTCTGTGGTCTGTTTTTCCCCGTGGTCTGAATGTCCCTGTGGTCTGGAATTCCCTGCGGTTTGGATTTCCCTGTATTCTGGAGTTCCCTGTGGTCTGGAATTCCCTGCAGGCTTTTAGTCCTTGTGGTCTGGAATTCCCTGTGGTCTGGAACTCCCTGTAGTCTGAAGTTCCCTATAGTCTGGGTTCCCTGTGGTCTGGAGTTCCCTGAAGTCTGGAATTCCATGTGATCTGGAGTTCCCTGTGGTCTGGGGTTCCCAGTGGTCTGGAGTTCCCTGAAGTCTGGAATTCCCTGTGGTCTGGAGGTCCCTGTGGTCTGGAATTCCCTGTGGTCTGGGGATCCCTGTGGTCTGGAGTTCCATGTGATCTGTAATTTTCTATGGTCTTGAGTTTGCAGTGTTCTGGAATTCCCTGTGGTCTGGGGTTCCCTGTAGTCTGGAATTCCCTATGGACTGGAGATTCCTGTGGTTTGGAATTCCCTATGGTCTGAAGATCCCTGTAGTCTGGAATTCCCTATGGACTGGAGATTCCTGTGGTCTGGAATTCCCTATGGTCTGAAGATCCCTGTAGTCTGGAGATTCCTGTGGTCAAGAATTCCCTCTGGTCTGAAGATCCCTGTAGTCTGGGGTTCCCTGTGGTCTGGAGTTCCCTGAGAACTGGAATTCCCTGTGATCTGGAGTTCCCTGAAGTCTGGAATTCCCTGTGGTCTGTAATTTTCTATGGTCTTGAGTTTGCAGTGTTCTGGAGTTCCCTGTGGTCTGGGGTTCCCTTTGGTCTGGAATTCACTATGGTCTGGAGATTCCTGTGGTCTGGAATTCCCTGTGGTCTGAAGATCCCTGTAGTCTGGGGTACCCTGTGGTCTGGAGTTCCCTGAGAACTGGAAATCCCTGTGATCTGGAGTTCCCTGTGGTCTGGAGTTCCCTGTGGTCTAGGGTTCCCTGTGGTCCGGAATTCCCTATGGTCTGGAGTTCCCTGTGATCTGTAATTTTCTATGGTCTTGAGTTTGCAGTGTTCTGGAGTTCCCTGTGGTCTGGGGTTCCCTGTGGTCTGGAATTCCCTATGGTCTGGAGATTCCTGTGGTCTGGAATTCCCTGTGGTCTGGAGGTCCCTATGGACTGGAGTTCCCTGAGGTCTGGAATTCCCTGTAATCTGGAGTTCCCTGTGGTCTGGAGTTCCCTGTGGTCTAGGGTTCCCTGTAGTCAGGAGTTTCCTGGCTCTGGAATTCCTTGTGGTCTGGAGTTTCTTGCGGTCTGTAATTCTCTGTAGTCTGGGGTTCCCTGTGGTCTGGGTTTACCTGTGGTCTGGAGCTCCCTGCGGTCTGGGGTTCTCTGTGGTCAGGAGTTCCCAGTGGTCTGGAATTCCCTGTGGTCTAGAGGTCCCAGTGGACTGGAGTTCCCTGTGGTCTGGAGTTTCCTGTGGTCTGAAGTTCCCTGTGGTCTGCAATTCCCTATGGTCTGGAGTTCACAGTGATCTGGTGTTCCCTGTGGTCTAGGGTTCCCTGTGGTCTGGAGTTCACAGTGATCTGGAGTTCCCTATGGTCTGGGGTTCCCTGTGTTCTGGAGTTCCCTGTGGGCTGGAATTCCCTGTGGTGTCGTGTTCCCTGTGGTTTGGAATTCCCTGTGGTCTGAAATTCCCTGCAGGCTGGTAGCCCCTGTGGTCTGGAATTCCCTGTGGTTTGAAGTTCCCTGTAGTCTGTGGTTCTCTGTGGTCTGGGGTTTCCTGTGGTCTTGAGTTCCCTGTGTCTGGAATTCCCTGTAGTTTGGGGTTCCCTGTCGTCTGTAGTTCCCCGTGGTCTGAATGTCCCTGTGGTCTGGAATTCCCTGTGGATTGGAGTTCCCTGTATTCTGGAGTTCCCTGTGGTCTGGAATTCCCTGCAGTCTTGTAGTCCTTGTGCTCTGGATTCCCTGTGGTCTGGAACTCCCTGTGGTCTGAAGTTCCCTGTAGTCTGGAATTCCCAGTGATCTGGAGTTCCCTGTGGTCTGGAATTCCCGGTGGTCTGGAATTCCCTGTGGTTTGGAGCTCCCTGTGGTCTGGAATTCCCTGTGCTCTGGGGATCCCTGTGTTCTGGAGTTCCCTGTGGTCTGGAATTCTCTATGGTCTGGAGTTTGCAGTATTCTGGAGTTCCCTGTGGTCTGGGGTTCCCTGTTGTCTGGAATTCCCTATGGTCTGGAGATTCCTGTGGTCTGGAATTCCCTGTGTTCTGAAGTTCCCTGTAGTCTGTGGTTCTCTGTGGTCTGGGGTTTCCTGTGGTCTGGAGTTCCCTGTGTCTGCAATTCCCTGTAGTTTGGTGTTCCCTGTGGTCTGTAGTTCCCCGTGGTCTGAATGTCCCTGTGGTCTGGAATTCCCTGTGGTTTGGAGTTCCCTGTATTCTGGAGTTCCCTGAGGTCTGGAATTCCTTGTGGTCTGGAACTCCCTGTAGTCTGAAGTTCCCTGTAGTCTGGGGTTCCCTGTGGTCTGGAGTTCCCTGAAGTCTGGAATTCCCTGTGATCCGGAGTTCCCTGTGGTCTGGGGTTCCCTGTGGTGTGGGGTTCCCTGAAGTCTGGAATTCCCTGTGGTCTGGAGTTCCCTGTGGTCTGGAATTCCCTGTGGTCTGGGAATCCCTGTGGTCTGGAGTTCCCTGTGATCTGTAATTTTCTATGGTCTTGAGTTTGCAGTGTTCTGGAGTTCCCTGTGGTCTGGGGTTCCCTGTGGTCTGGAATTCCCTATGGTCTGGAGATTCCTGTGGTCTGGAATTCCCTGTGTTCTGAAGTTCCCTATAGTCTGTGGTTCTCTGTGGTCTGGGGTTTCCTGTGGTCTGGAGTTCCCTGTGTCTGGAATTCCCAGTAGTTTGGTGTTCTCTGTGGTCTGTTGTTCCCCGTGTTCTGAATGTCCCTGTGGTCTAGAATTCCCTGCGGTTTGGATTTCCCTGTATTCTGGAGTTCCCTGTGGTCTGGAATTCCCTGCAGGCTTTTAGTCCTTGTGGTCTGGAATTCCCTGTGGTCTGGAACTCCCTGTAGTCTGAAGTTCCCTATAGTCTGGGTTCCCTGTGGTCTGGAGTTCCCTGAAATCTGGAATTCCATGTGATCTGGAGTTCCCTGTGGTCTGGGGTTCCCAGTGGTCTGGAGTTCCCTGAAGTCTGGAATTCCCTGTGGTCTGGAGGTCCCTGTGGTCTGGAATTCCCTGTGGTCTGGGGATCCCTGTGGTCTGGAGTTCCATGTGATCTGTAATTTTCTATGGTCTTGAGTTTGCAGTGTTCTGGAATTCCCTGTGGTCTGGGGTTCCCTGTAGTCTGGAATTCCCTATGGACTGGAGATTCCTGTGGTTTGGAATTCCCTATGGTCTGAAGATCCCTGTAGTCTGGAATTCCCTATGGACTGGAGATTCCTGTGGTCTGGAATTCCCTATGGTCTGAAGATCCCTGTAGTCTGGAGATTCCTGTGGTCTAGAATTCCCTCTGGTCTGAAGATCCCTGTAGTCTGGGGTTCCCTGTGGTCTGGAGTTCCCTGAGAACTGGAATTCCCTGTGATCTGGAGTTCCCTGAAGTCTGGAATTCCCTGTGGTCTGTAATTTTCTATGGTCTTGAGTTTGCAGTGTTCTGGAGTTCCCTGTGGTCTGGGGTTCCCTTTGGGCTGGAATTCACTATGGTCTGGAGATTCCTGTGGTCTGGAATTCCCTGTGGTCTGAAGATTCCTGTAGTCTGGGGTACCCTGTGGTCTGGAGTTCCCTGAGAACTGGAAATCCCTGTGATCTGGAGTTCCCTGTGGTCTGGAGTTCCCTGTGGTCTAGGTTTCCCTGTAGTCTGGAATTCCCTGTGATCTGGAGTTCCCTGTGGTCTGGAGTTCCCTGAAGTCTGGAATTCCCTGTGGTCTGTAATTTTCTATGGTCTTGAGTTTGCAGTGTTCTGGAGTTCCCTGTGGTCTGGGGTTCCCTTTGGTCTGGAATTCACTATGGTCTGGAGATTCCTGTGGTCTGGAATTCCCTGTGGTCTGAAGATCCCTGTAGTCTGGGGTTCCCTGTGGTCTGGAGTTCCCTGAGAACTGGAATTCCCTGTGATCTGGAGTTCCCTGAAGTCTGGAATTCCCTGTGGTCTGTAATTTTCTATGGTCTTGAGTTTGCAGTGTTCTGGAGTTCCCTGTGGTCTGGGGTTCCCTTTGGTCTGGAATTCACTATGGTCTGGAGATTCCTGTGGTCTGGAATTCCCTGTGGTCTGAAGATCTCTGTAGTCTGGGGTTCCCTGTTGTCTGGAGTTCCCTGAGAACTGGAATTCCCTGTGATCTGGAGTTCCCTGTGGTCTGGAGTTCCCTGTGGTCTAGGTTTCCCTGTAGTCAGGAGTTTCCTGTGTTCTGGGATTCTTTGTGGTCTGGAGTTTCTTGCGGTCTGTAATCCTCTGTAGTCTGGGGTTCCCTGTGGTCTGGGTTTACCTGTGGTCTGGAGTTCCCTGCGGTCTGGGGTTCCCTGTGTTCAGGAGTTCCCTGTGGTCTAGAATTCCCTGTGGTCTAGAGATCCCTGTGGACTGGAGTTCCCTGTGGTTTGGAATTCCCTGTGGTCTGAAATTCCCTGCAGGCTGGTAGCCCATGTGGTCTGGAATTCCCTGTGGTCTGAAGTTCCCTGTAGTCTGTGGTTCTCTGTGGTCTGGGGTTTCCTGTGGTCTGGAGTTCCCTGTGTCTGGAATTCCCTGTAGTTTGGGGTTCCCTGTGGTCTGTAGATCCCCATGGTCTGAATGTCCCTGTGGTCTGGAATTCCCTGCAGGCTTGTAGTCCTTGTGATCTGGAATTCCCTGTGGTCTGAAGATCCCTGTAGTCTGGGGTTCCCTGTGGTCTGCAGTTCCCTGAGGTCTGGAATTCCCTGTGATCTGGAGTTCCCTGTGCTCTGGAGTTCCCTGTGGTATAGGGTTCCCTGTGGTCCGGAATTCCCTATGGTCTGGAGTTCCCTGTGATCTGTAATTTTCTATGGTCTTGAGTTTGCAGTGTTCTGGAGTTCCCTGTGGTCTGGGGTTCCCTGTGGTCTGGAATTCCCTATGGTCTGGAGATTTCTGTGGTCTGGAATTCCCTGTGGTCTGGAGGTCCCTATGGACTGGAGTTCCCTGAGGTCTGGAATTCCCTGTAATCTGGAGTTCCCTGTGGTCTGGAGTTCCCTGTGGTCTAGGGTTCCCTGTAGTCAGGAGTTTCCTGGCTCTGGAATTCCTTGTGGTCTGGAGTTTCTTGCGGTCTGTAATTCTCTGTAGTCTGGGGTTCCCTGTGGTCTGGGTTTACCTGTGGTCTGGAGCTCCCTGCGGTCTGGGGTTCTCTGTGGTCAGGAGTTCCCAGTGGTCTGGAATTCCCTGTGGTCTAGAGGTCCCAGTGGACTGGAGTTCCCTGTGGTCTGGAGTTTCCTGTGGTCTGAAGTTCCCTGTGGGCTGGAATTCCCTGTGGTGTCGTGTTCCCTGTGGTTTGGAATTCCCTGTGGTCTGAAATTCCCTGCAGGCTGGTAGCCCCTGTGGTCTGGAATTCCCTGTGGTTTGAAGTTCCCTGTAGTCTGTGGTTCTCTGTGGTCTGGGTTTTCCTGTGGTCTTGAGTTCCCTGTGTCTGGAATTCCCTGTAGTTTGGGGTTCCCTGTCGTCTGTAGTTCCCCGTGGTCTGAATGTCCCTGTGGTCTGGAATTCCCTGTGGTTCGGAGTTCCCTGTATTCTGGAGTTCCCTGTGGTCTGGAATTCCCTGCAGGCTTGTAGTCCTTGTGGTCTGGATTCCCTGTGGTCTGGAACTCCCTGTGGTCTGAAGTTCCCTGTAGTCTGGAATTCCCTGTGATCTGGAGTTCCCTGTGGTCTGGAATTCCCAGTGGTCTGGAATTCCCTGTGGTTTGGAGCTCCCTGTGTTCTGGAATTCCCTGTGCTCTGGAGATCCCTGTGTTCTGGAGTTCCCTGTGGTCTGGAATTCTCTATGGTCTGGAGTTTGCAGTATTCTGGAGTTCCCTGTGGTCTGGGGTTCCCTGTTGTCTGGAATTCCCTATGGTCTGGAGATTCCTGTGGTCTGGAATTCCCTGTGTTCTTGAATTCCCTATGGTCTGGAGATTCCTGTGGTCTGGAATTCCCTGTGTTCTGAAGTTCCCTGTAGTCTGTGGTTCTCTGTGGTCTGGGGTTTCCTGTGGTCTGGAGTTCCCTGTGTCTGCAATTCCCTGTAGTTTGGTGTTCCCTGTGGTCTGTAGTTCCCCGTGGTCTGAATGTCCCTGTGGTCTGGAATTCCCTGTGGTTTGGAGTTCCCTGTATTCTGGAGTTCCCTGTGGTCTGGAATTCCTTGTGGTCTGGAACTCCCTGTAGTCTGAAGTTCCCTGTAGTCTGGGGTTCCCTGTGGTCTGGAGTTCCCTGAAGTCTGGAATTCCCTGTGATCCGGAGTTCCCTGTGGTCTGGGGTTCCCTGTGGTGTGGGGTTCCCTGAAGTCTGGAATTCCCTGTGGTCTGGAGTTCCCTGTGGTCTGGAATTCCCTGTGGTCTGGGAATCCCAGTGGTCTGGAGTTCCCTGTGATCTGTAATTTTCTATGGTCTTGAGTTTGCAGTGTTCTGGAGTTCCCTGTGGTCTGGGGTTCCCTGTGGTCTGGAATTCCCTATGGTCTGGAGATTCCTGTGGTCTGGAATTCCCTGTGTTCTGAAGTTCCCTATAGTCTGTGGTTCTCTGTGGTCTGGGGTTTCCTGTGGTCTGGAGTTCCCTGTGTCTGGAATTCCCAGTAGTTTGGTGTTCTCTGTGGTCTGTTGTTCCCCGTGGTCTGAATGTCCCTGTGGTCTGGAATTCCCTGCGGTTTGGATTTCCCTGTATTCTGGAGTTCCCTGTGGTCTGGAATTCCCTGCAGGCTTTTAGTCCTTGTGGTCTGGAATTCCCTGTGGTCTGGAACTCCCTGTAGTCTGAAGTTCCCTATAGTCTGGGTTCCCTGTGGTCTGGAGTTCCCTGAAGTCTGGAATTCCATGTGATCTGGAGTTCCCTGTGGTCTGGGGTTCCCAGTGGTCTGGAGTTCCCTGAAGTCTGGAATTCCCTGTGGTCTGGAGGTCCCTGTGGTCTGGAATTCCCTGTGGTCTGGGGATCCCTGTGGTCTGGAGTTCCATGTGATCTGTAATTTTCTATGGTCTTGAGTTTGCAGTGTTCTGGAATTCCCTGTGGTCTGGGGTTCCCTGTAGTCTGGAATTCCCTATGGTCTGAAGATCCCTGTAGTCTGGAATTCCCTATGGACTGGAGATTCCTGTGGTCTGGAATTCCCTATGGTCTGAAGATCCCTGTAGTCTGGAGATTCCTGTGGTCTAGAATTCCCTCTGGTCTGAAGATCCCTGTAGTCTGGGGTTCCCTGTGGTCTGGAGTTCCCTGAGAACTGGAATTCCCTGTGATCTGGAGTTCCCTGAAGTCTGGAATTCCCTGTGGTCTGTAATTTTCTATGGTCTTGAGTTTGCAGTGTTCTGGAGTTCCCTGTGGTCTGGGGTTCCCTTTGGTCTGGAATTCACTATGGTCTGGAGATTCCTGTGGTCTGGAATTCCCTGTGGTCTGAAGATCCCTGTAGTCTGGGGTACCCTGTGGTCTGGAGTTCCCTGAGAACTGGAAATCCCTGTGATCTGGAGTTCCCTGTGGTCTGGAGTTCCCTGTGGTCTAGGTTTCCCTGTAGTCTGGAGTTCCCTGTGGTCTGGAGTTCCCTGAAGTCTGGAATTCCCTGTGGTCTGTAATTTTCTATGGTCTTGAGTTTGCAGTGTTCTGGAGTTCCCTGTGGTCTGGGGTTCCCTTTGGTCTGGAATTCACTATGGTCTGGAGATTCCTGTGGTCTGGAATTCCCTGTGGTCTGAAGATCCCTGTAGTCTGGGGTTCCCTGTGGTCTGGAGTTCCCTGAGAACTGGAATTCCCTGTGATCTGGAGTTCCCTGAAGTCTGGAATTCCCTGTGGTCTGTAATTTTCTATGGTCTTGAGTTTGCAGTGTTCTGGAGTTCCCTGTGGTCTGGGGTTCCCTTTGGTCTGGAATTCACTATGGTCTGGAGATTCCTGTGGTCTGGAATTCCCTGTGGTCTGAAGATCTCTGTAGTCTGGGGTTCCCTGTTGTCTGGAGTTCCCTGAGAACTGGAATTCCCTGTGATCTGGAGTTCCCTGTGGTCTGGAGTTCCCTGTGGTCTAGGTTTCCCTGTAGTCAGGAGTTTCCTGTGTTCTGGGATTCTTTGTGGTCTGGAGTTTCTTGCGTTCTGTAATCCTCTGTAGTCTGGGGTTCCCTGTGGTCTGGGTTTACCTGTGGTCTGGAGTTCCCTGCGGTCTGGGGTTCCCTGTGTTCAGGAGTTCCCTGTGGTCTAGAATTCCCTGTGGTCTAGAGATCCCTGTGGACTGGAGTTCCCTGTGGTTTGGAATTCCCTGTGGTCTGAAATTCCCTGCAGGCTGGTAGCCCATGTGGTCTGGAATTCCCTGTGGTCTGAAGTTCCCTGTAGTCTGTGGTTCTCTGTGGTCTGGGGTTTCCTGTGGTCTGGAGTTCCCTGTGTCTGGAATTCCCTGTAGTTTGGGGTTCCCTGTGGTCTGTAGATCCCCATGGTCTGAATGTCCCTGTGGTCTGGAATTCCCTGCAGGCTTGTAGTCCTTGTGATCTGGAATTCCCTGTGGTCTGAAGATCCCTGTAGTCTGGGGTTCCCTGTGGTCTGCAGTTCCCTGAGGTCTGGAATTCCCTGTGATCTGGAGTTCCCTGTGCTCTGGAGTTCCCTGTGGTATAGGGTTCCCTGTGGTCCGGAATTCCCTATGGTCTGGAGTTCCCTGTGATCTGTAATTTTCTATGGTCTTGAGTTTGCAGTGTTCTGGAGTTCCCTGTGGTCTGGGGTTCCCTGTGGTCTGGAATTCCCTATGGTCTGGAGATTCCTGTGGTCTGGAATTCCCTGTGGTCTGGAGGTCCCTATGGACTGGAGTTCCCTGAGGTCTGGAATTCCCTGTAATCTGGAGTTCCCTGTGGTCTGGAGTTCCCTGTGGTCTAGGGTTCCCTGTAGTCAGGAGTTTCCTGGCTCTGGAATTCCTTGTGGTCTGGAGTTTCTTGCGGTCTGTAATTCTCTGTAGTCTGGGGTTCCCTGTGGTCTGGGTTTACCTGTGGTCTGGAGCTCCCTGCGGTCTGGGGTTCTCTGTGGTCAGGAGTTCCCAGTGGTCTGGAATTCCCTGTGGTCTAGAGGTCCCAGTGGACTGGAGTTCCCTGTGGTCTGGAGTTTCCTGTGGTCTGAAGTTCCCTGTGGGCTGGAATTCCCTGTGGTGTCGTGTTCCCTGTGGTTTGGAATTCCCTGTGGTCTGAAATTCCCTGCAGGCTGGTAGCCCCTGTGGTCTGGAATTCCCTGTGGTTTGAAGTTCCCTGTAGTCTGTGGTTCTCTGTGGTCTGGGTTTTCCTGTGGTCTTGAGTTCCCTGTGTCTGGAATTCCCTGTAGTTTGGGGTTCCCTGTCGTCTGTAGTTCCCCGTGGTCTGAATGTCCCTGTGGTCTGGAATTCCCTGTGGTTTGGAGTTCCCTGTATTCTGGAGTTCCCTGTGGTCTGGAATTCCCTGCAGGCTTGTAGTCCTTGTGGTCTGGATTCCCTGTGGTCTGGAACTCCCTGTGGTCTGAAGTTCCCTGTAGTCTGGAATTCCCTGTGATCTGGAGTTCCCTGCGGTCTGGAATTCCCAGTGGTCTGGAATTCCCTGTGGTTTGGAGCTCCCTGTGGTCTGGAATTCCCTGTGCTCTGGGGATCCCTGTGTTCTGGAGTTCCCTGTGGTCTGGAATTCTCTATGGTCTGGAGTTTGCAGTATTCTGGAGTTCCCTGTGGTCTGGGGTTCCCTGTTGTCTGGAATTCCCTATGGTCTGGAGATTCCAGTGGTCTGGAATTCCCTGTGTTCTTGAATTCCCTATGGTCTGGAGATTCCTGTGGTCTGGAATTCCCTGTGTTCTGAAGTTCCCTGTAGTCTGTGGTTCTCTGTGGTCTGGGGTTTCCTGTGGTCTGGAGTTCCCTGTGTCTGCAATTCCCTGTAGTTTGGTGTTCCCTGTGGTCTGTAGTTCCCCGTGGTCTGAATGTCCCTGTGGTCTGGAATTCCCTGTGGTTTGGAGTTCCCTGTATTCTGGAGTTCCCTGTGGTCTGGAATTCCTTGTGGTCTGGAACTCCCTGTAGTCTGAAGTTCCCTGTAGTCTGGGGTTCCCTGTGGTCTGGAGTTCCCTGAAGTCTGGAATTCCCTGTGATCCGGAGTTCCCTGTGGTCTGGGGTTCCCTGTGGTGTGGGGTTCCCTGACGTCTGGAATTCCCTGTGGTCTGGAGTTCCCTGTGGTCTGGAATTCCCTGTGGTCTGGGAATTCCTGTGATCTGGAGTTCCCTGTGATCTGTAATTTTCTATGGTCTTGAGTTTGCAGTGTTCTGGAGTTCCCTGTGGTCTGGGGTTCCCTGTGGTCTGGAATTCCCTATGGTCTGGAGATTCCTGTGGTCTGGAATTCCCTGTGTTCTGAAGTTCCCTATAGTCTGTGGTTCTCTGTGGTCTGGGGTTTCCTGTGGTCTGGAGTTCCCTGTGTCTGGAATTCCCAGTAGTTTGGTGTTCTCTGTGGTCTGTTGTTCCCCGTGGTCTGAATGTCCCTGTGGTCTGGAATTCCCTGCGGTTTGGATTTCCCTGTATTCTGGAGTTCCCTGTGGTCTGGAATTCCCTGCAGGCTTTTAGTCCTTGTGGTCTGGAATTCCCTGTGGTCTGGAACTCCCTGTAGTCTGAAGTTCCCTATAGTCTGGGTTCCCTGTGGTCTGGAGTTCCCTGAAGTCTGGAATTCCATGTGATCTGGAGTTCCCTGTGGTCTGGGGTTCCCAGTGGTCTGGAGTTCCCTGAAGTCTGGAATTCCCTGTGGTCTGGAGGTCCCTGTGGTCTGGAATTCCCTGTGGTCTGGGGATCCCTGTGGTCTGGAGTTCCATGTGATCTGTAATTTTCTATGGTCTTGAGTTTGCAGTGTTCTGGAATTCCCTGTGGTCTGGGGTTCCCTGTAGTTTGGAATTCCCTATGGACTGGAGATTCCTGTGGTTTGGAATTCCCTATGGTCTGAAGATCCCTGTAGTCTGGAATTCCCTATGGACTGGAGATTCCTGTGGTCTGGAATTCCCTATGGTCTGAAGATCCCTGTAGTCTGGAGATTCCTGTGGTCTAGAATTCCCTCTGGTCTGAAGATCCCTGTAGTCTGGGGTTCCCTGTGGTCTGGAGTTCCCTGAGAACTGGAATTCCCTGTGATCTGGAGTTCCCTGAAGTCTGGAATTCCCTGTGGTCTGTAATTTTCTATGGTCTTGAGTTTGCAGTGTTCTGGAGTTCCCTGTGGTCTGGGGTTCCCTTTGGTCTGGAATTCACTATGGTCTGGAGATTCCTGTGGTCTGGAATTCCCTGTGGTCTGAAGATCCCTGTAGTCTGGGGTACCCTGTGGTCTGGAGTTCCCTGAGAACTGGAAATCCCTGTGATCTGGAGTTCCCTGTGGTCTGGAGTTCCCTGTGGTCTAGGTTTCCCTGTAGTCTGGAATTCCCTGTGATCTGGAGTTCCCTGTGGTCTGGAGTTCCCTGAAGTCTGGAATTCCCTGTGGTCTGTAATTTTCTATGGTCTTGAGTTTGCAGTGTTCTGGAGTTCCCTGTGGTCTGGGGTTCCCTTTGGTCTGGAATTCACTATGGTCTGGAGATTCCTGTGGTCTGGAATTCCCTGTGGTCTGAAGATCCCTGTAGTCTGGGGTTCCCTGTGGTCTGGAGTTCCCTGAGAACTGGAATTCCCTGTGATCTGGAGTTCCCTGAAGTCTGGAATTCCCTGTGGTCTGTAATTTTCTATGGTCTTGAGTTTGCAGTGTTCTGGAGTTCCCTGTGGTCTGGGGTTCCCTTTGGTCTGGAATTCACTATGGTCTGGAGATTCCTGTGGTCTGGAATTCCCTGTGGTCTGAAGATCTCTGTAGTCTGGGGTTCCCTGTTGTCTGGAGTTCCCTGAGAACTGGAATTCCCTGTGATCTGGAGTTCCCTGTGGTCTGGAGTTCCCTGTGGTCTAGGTTTCCCTGTAGTCAGGAGTTTCCTGTGTTCTGGGATTCTTTGTGGTCTGGAGTTTCTTGCGGTCTGTAATCCTCTGTAGTCTGGGGTTCCCTGTGGTCTGGGTTTACCTGTGGTCTGGAGTTCCCAGCGGTCTGGGGTTCCCTGTGTTCAGGAGTTCCCTGTGGTCTAGAATTCCCTGTGGTCTAGAGATCCCTGTGGACTGGAGATCCCTGTGGTTTGGAATTCCCTGTGGTCTGAAATTCCCTGCAGGCTGGTAGCCCATGTGGTCTGGAATTCCCTGTGGTCTGAAGTTCCCTGTAGTCTGTGGTTCTCTGTGGTCTGGGGTTTCCTGTGGTCTGGAGTTCCCTGTGTCTGGAATTCCCTGTAGTTTGGGGTTCCCTGTGGTCTGTAGATCCCCATGGTCTGAATGTCCCTGTGGTCTGGAATTCCCTGCAGGCTTGTAGTCCTTGTGATCTGGAATTCCCTGTGGTCTGAAGATCCCTGTAGTCTGGGGTTCCCTGTGGTCTGCAGTTCCCTGAGGTCTGGAATTCCCTGTGATCTGGAGTTCCCTGTGCTCTGGAGTTCCCTGTGGTATAGGGTTCCCTGTGGTCCGGAATTCCCTATGGTCTGGAGTTCCCTGTGATCTGTAATTTTCTATGGTCTTGAGTTTGCAGTGTTCTGGAGTTCCCTGTGGTCTGGGGTTCCCTGTGGTCTGGAATTCCCTATGGTCTGGAGATTCCTGTGGTCTGGAATTCCCTGTGGTCTGGAGGTCCCTATGGACTGGAGTTCCCTGAGGTCTGGAATTCCCTGTAATCTGGAGTTCCCTGTGGTCTGGAGTTCCCTGTGGTCTAGGTTTCCCTGTAGTCAGGAGTTTCCTGGCTCTGGAATTCCTTGTGGTCTGGAGTTTCTTGCGGTCTGTAATTCTCTGTAGTCTGGGGTTCCCTGTGGTCTGGGTTTACCTGTGGTCTGGAGCTCCCTGCGGTCTGGGGTTCTCTGTGGTCAGGAGTTCCCAGTGGTCTGGAATTCCCTGTGGTCTAGAGGTCCCAGTGGACTGGAGTTCCCTGTGGTCTGGAGTTTCCTGTGGTCTGAAGTTCCCTGTGGGCTGGAATTCCCTGTGGTGTCGTGTTCCCTGTGGTTTGGAATTCCCTGTGGTCTGAAATTCCCTGCAGGCTGGTAGCCCCTGTGGTCTGGAATTCCCTGTGGTTTGAAGTTCCCTGTAGTCTGTGGTTCTCTGTGGTCTGGGTTTTCCTGTGGTCTTGAGTTCCCTGTGTCTGGAATTCCCTGTAGTTTGGGGTTCCCTGTCGTCTGTAGTTCCCCGTGGTCTGAATGTCCCTGTGGTCTGGAATTCCCTGTGGTTTGGAGTTCCCTGTATTCTGGAGTTCCCTGTGGTCTGGAATTCCCTGCAGGCTTGTAGTCCTTGTGGTCTGGATTCCCTGTGGTCTGGAACTCCCTGTGGTCTGAAGTTCCCTGTAGTCTGGAATTCCCTGTGATCTGGAGTTCCCTGTGGTCTGGAATTCCCAGTGGTCTGGAATTCCCTGTGGTTTGGAGCTCCCTGTGTTCTGGAATTCCCTGTGCTCTGGGGATCCCTGTGTTCTGGAGTTCCCTGTGGTCTGGAATTCTCTATGGTCTGGAGTTTGCAGTATTCTGGAGTTCCCTGTGGTCTGGGGTTCCCTGTTGTCTGGAATTCCCTATGGTCTGGAGATTCCTGTGGTCTGGAATTCCCTGTGTTCTTGAATTCCCTATGGTCTGGAGATTCCTGTGGTCTGGAATTCCCTGTGTTCTGAAGTTCCCTGTAGTCTGTGGTTCTCTGTGGTCTGGGGTTTCCTGTGGTCTGGAGTTCCCTGTGTCTGCAATTCCCTGTAGTTTGGTGTTCCCTGTGGTCTGTAGTTCCCCGTGGTCTGAATGTCCCTGTGGTCTGGAATTCCCTGTGGTTTGGAGTTCCCTGTATTCTGGAGTTTCCTGTGGTCTGGAATTCCCTGCAGGCTTTTAGACCTTGTGGTCTGGGATTCCCTGTGGTCTGGAACTCCCTGTAGTCTGAAGTTCCCTGTAGTCTGCGGTTCCCTGTGGTCTGCAGTTCCCTGAAGTCTAGAATTCCCTGAGATCTGGAGTTCCCTGTGGTCTGGGATTCCCTGTGGTCTGGAGTTCCCTGAAGTCTGGAATTCCCTGTGGTCTGGAGTTCCCTGTGGTCTGGAATTCCCTGTGGTCTGGGGATCCCTGTGGTCTGGAGTTCCCTGTGATCTGTAATTTTCTATGGTCTTGAGTTTGCAGTGTTCTGGAGTTCCCTGTGGTCTGGGGTTCCCTGTAGTCTGTAATTCCCTATGGTCTGGAGATTCCTGTGGTCTGGAATTCCCTATGGTCTGAAGATCCCTGTAGTCTGGGGTTCCCTGTGGTCTGGAGTTCCCTGAGGTCTGGAATTCCCTGTGACCTGGAGTTCCCTGTGGCTGGAGTTCCCTGTGGTCTAGGGTTCCCTGTGGTCTGGAATTCCCTATGATCTGGAGATTCCTGAGGTCTGGAATTCCCTGTGATCTGGAGTTCCCTGTGGTCTGGAGTTCCCTGAAGTCGGGAGTTCCCTGTGATCTGTAATTTTCTATGGTCTTGAGTTTGCAGTGTTCTGGAGTTCCCTGTGGTCTGGGGTTCCCTGTAGTCTGGAATTTCCTATGGTCTGGAGTTCCCTGTGGTCTGGAGTTCCCTGTGGTCTGGAATTCCCTATGGTCTGGAGATTCCTGTGGTCTGGAATTCCCTGTGGTCTGAAGATCCCTGTAGACTGGGGTTCCCTGTTCTCTGGAGTTCTCTGAGGTCTGGAATTCCCTGTGATCTGGAGTTCCCTGTGGTCTGGAGTTCCCTGAAGTCTGGAATTCCCTGTGGTCTGGAGTTCCCTGTGGTCTGGAATTCCCTGTGGACTGGGGATCCCTGTGGTCTGGAGTTCCGTGTGATCTGTAATTTTCTATGGTCTTGAGTTTGCAGTGTTCTGGAGTTCCCTGTGGTCTGGGGTTCCCTGTGGTCTGGAATTCCCTATGGTCTGGAGATTCCTGTGGTCTGGAATTCCCTGTGGTCTGAAAATCCCTGTAGTCTGGGGTTCCCTGTGGTCTGGAGTTCCCTGAGAACTGGAATTCCCTGTGATCTGGAGTTCCCTGTGGTCTGGAATTCTCTGTGGTCTGGGTTTCCCTGTAGTCAGGAGTTCCCTGTGTTCTGGAATTCTTTGTGGTTTGGAGTTTCTTGCGGTCTGTAATTCTCTGTAGTCTGGGGTTCCCTGTGGTCTGGGTTTACCTGTGGTCTGGAGTTCCCTGCTGTCTGGGGTTCCCTGTGGTCAGGAGTTCCCTGTGGTCTAGAATTCCCTATGGTCTGGAGATTCCTGTGGTCTGGAATTCCCTGGGGTCTTAAGATCCCTGTAGTCTGGGGTTCCCTGTGGTCTGGAGTTCTCTGAGGTCTGGAATTCCCTGTGATCTGGAGTTCCCTGTGGTCTGGAGTTCCCTGAAGTCTGGAATTCCCTGTGGTCTGGAGTTCCCTGTGGTCTGGAATTCCCTGTGGTCTGGGGATCCCTGTGGTCTGGAGTTCCATGTGATCTCTAAATTTCTATGGTCTTGAGTTTGCAGTGTTCTGGAGTTCTCTGTGGTCTGGGGTTCCCTGTGGTCTGGAATTCCCTATGGTCAGGAGATTCCTGTGGTCTGGAATTCCCTGTGGTCTGAAGATCCCTGTAGTCTGGGGTTCCCTGTGGTCTGGAGTTCCCTGAGAACTGGAATTCCCTGTGATCTGGAGTTCCCTGTGGTCTGGAGTTCCCTGTGGTCTAGGTTTCCCTGTAGTCAGGAGTTCCCTGTGTCCTGGGATTCTTTGTTGTCTGGAGTTTCTTGCGGTCTGTAATTCTCTGTAGTCTGGGGTTCCCTGTGGTCTGGGTTTACCTGTGCTCTGGAGTTCCCTGCGGTCTGGGGTTCCCTGTGTTCAGGAGTTCCCTGTGGTCTAGAATTCCCTGTGGTCTAGAAATCCCTGTGGACTGGAGTTCCCTTTGGTCTGGAATTCCCTGCAGGCTGGAGGTCTCAGTAATCTGGAGTTCCCTGTGGTCTGGAGTTCCCTGAAGTCTGGAATTCCCTGTGATCCGGAGTTCCCTGTGGTCTGGGGTTCCCTGTGGTGTGGGGTTCCCTGAAGTCTGGAGTTCCCTGTGTTCTGGAATTCCCTATGGTCTGGAGATTCCTGTGGTCTGGAATTCCCTGTGTTCTGAAGTTCCCTGTAGTCTGTGGTTCTCTGTGGTCTGGGGTTTCCTGTGGTCTGGAGTTCCCGGTGTCTGGAATTCCCTGTAGTTTGGTATTCCCTGTGGTCTGTAGTTCCCCGTGGTCTGAATGTCCCTGTGGTCTGGAATTCCCTGCGGTTTGGAGTTCCCTGTATTCTGGAGTTCCCTGTGGTCTGGAATTCCCTGCAGGCTTTTAGTCCTTGTGGTCTGGAGTTCCCTGTGGTCTGGAATTCCCTGTGGTCTGGAGTTCCCTGTGATCTGTAATTTTCTATGCTCTTGAGTTTGCAGTGTTCTGGAGTTCTCTGTGGTCTGGGGTTCCCTGTAGTCTGGAATTTCCTATGGTCTGGAGATTCCTGTGGTCTGGAATTCCCTATGGTCTGAAGATCCCTGTAGTCTGGGGTTCCCTGTGGTCTGGAGTTCCCTGAGGTCTGGAATTCCCTGTGATCTGGAGTTCCCTGTGGTCTGGAGTTCCCTGTGGTCTAGGGTTCCCTGTGGTCTGGAATTCCCTATGTTCTGGAGATTCCTGAGGTTTGGAATTCCCTGTGATCTGGAGTTCCCTGTGGTCTGGAGTTCCCTGAAGTCTGGAATTCCCTGTGGTCTGTAATTTTCTATGGTCTTGAGTTTGCAGTGTTCTGGAGTTCCCTGTGGTCTGGGGTTCCCTTTGGTCTGGAATTCCCTATCGTCTGGAGATTCCTGTGGTCTGGAATTCCCTGTGGCCTGAAGATCCCTGTAGTCTGGGGTTCCCTGTGGTCTGGAGTTCCCTGAGAACTGGAATTCCTTGTGATCTGGAGTTCCCTGTGGTCTGGAGTTCCCTGTGGTCTAGGTTTCCCTGTAGTCAGGAGTTCCCTGTGTTCTGGGATTCTTTGTGGTCTGGAGTTTCTTGCGGTCTGTAATTCTCTGTAGTCTGGGGTTCCCTGTGGTCTGGGTTTACCTGTGGTCTGGAGTTCCCTGCGGTCTGGGGTTCCCTGTGTTCAGGAGTTCCCCGTGGTCTAGAATTCCCTGTGGTCTAGAGATCCCTGTGGACTGGAGTTCCCTGTGGTCTGGAATTCCCTATGGTCTGGAGATTCCTGTGGTCTGGAATTCCCTGTGTTCTGAAGTTCCCTATAGTCTGTGGTTCTCTGTGGTCTGGGGTTTCCTGTGGTCTGGAGTTCCCTGTGTCTGGAATTCCCTGTAGTTTGGTGTTCCCTGTGGTCTGCAGTTCCCCGTGGTCTGAATGTCCCTGTGGTCTGGAATTCCCTGCGGTTTGGAGTTCCCTGCATTCTGGAGTTCCCTGTGGTCTGGAATTCCCTGCAGGCTTTTAGTCCTTGTGGTCTGGAATTCCCTGTGGTCTGGAACTCCCTGTAGTCTGAAGTTCCCTGTAGTCTGGGTTCCCTGTGGTCTGGAGTTCCCTGAAGTCTGGAATTCCATGTGATCTGGAGTTCCCTGTGGTCTGGGGTTCCCTGTGGTCTGGAGTTCCCTGAAGTCTGGAATTCCCTGTGGTCTGGAGTTCCATGTGGTCTGGAATTCCCTGTGGTCTGGGGATCCCTGTGGTCTGGAGTTCCATGTGATCTGTAATTTTCTATGGTCTTGAGTTTGCAGTGTTCTGGAATTCCCTGTGGTCTGGGGGTCCCTGTAGTCTGGAATTCCCTATGGTCTGGAGATTTCTGTGGTCTGGAATTCCCTATGGTCTGAAGATCCCTGTAGTCTGGGGTTCCCTGTGGTCTGGAGGTCCCTGAGGTCTGGAATTCCCTGTGATCTGGAGTTCCCTGTGGTCTGGAGTTCCCTGTGGTCTAGGGTTCCCTGTGGTCTGGAATTCCCTATGGTCTGGAGTTCCCTGTGGTCTGGAGTTCCCTGTGGTCTAGGGTTCCCTGTGGTCTGGAATTCCCTATGGTCTGGAGATTCCTGAGGTCTGGAATTCCCTGTGATCTGGAGTTCCCTGTGGTCTGGAGTTCCCTGTGGTCTGGAGTTCCCTGTGGTCTAGGTTTCCCTGTAGTCAGGAGTTCCCTGTGTTCTGGGATTCTTTGTGGTCTGGAGTTTCTTGCGGTCTGTAATTCTCTGTAGTCTGGGGTTCCCTGTGGTCTGGGTTTACCTGTGGTCTGGAGTTCCCTGTGGTCTGGGGTTCTCTGTGTTCAGGAGTTCCCTGTGGTCTAGAATTCCCTGTGGTCTAGAGATCCCTGTGGACTGGAGTTCCCTGTGGTCTGGAATTCCCTGCAGGCTGGAGGTCTCAGTAATCTGGAGTTCCCTGTAGTCTGTGGTTCTCTGTGGTCTGGAGTTCACAGTGATCTGGAGTTCCCTGTGGTCTGGGGTTCTCTGTGGTCTGGAGTTCCCTTTGGTCTGGAATTCCCTGTGGTGTGGTGTTCCCTGTGGTTTGGAATTCTCTGTGGTCTGAAATTCCCTGCAGGCTGGTAGCCCCTGTGGTGTGGAATTCCCTGTGGTCTGAAGTTCCCTGTGGTCTGGGGTTTCCTGTGGTCTGGAGTTCCCTGTGTCTGGAATTCCCTGTAGTTTGGGGTTCCCTGTGGTCTGTAGTTCCCCGTGGTCTGAATGTCCCTGTGGTCTGGAATTCCCTGTGGTTTGGAGTTCCCTGTATTCTGGAGTTCCCTGTGGTCTGGAATTCCCTGCAGGCTTGTAGTCCCTGTGGTCAGGAATTCCCTGTGGTCTGGAACTCCCTGTAGTCTGAAGTTCCCTGCAGTCTGGGGTTCCCTGTGGTCTGGAGTTCCCTGAAGTCTGGAATTCCCTGTGGTCTGGAGTTCCCTGAAGTCTGGAATTCCCTGTGGTCTGGAGTTCCCTGTGGTCTGGAATTCCCTGTGGTCTGGGGATCCCTGTGGTCTGGAGTTCCCTGAAGTCTGGGGTTCCCTGTGGTCTGGAGTTCCCTGAAGTCTGGAATTCCCTGTGATCCGGAGTTCCCTGTGGTCTGGGGTTCCCTGTGGTGTGGGGTTCCCTAAAGTCTGGAGTTCCCTGTGTTCTGGAATTCCCTATGGTCTGGAGAATCCTGTGGTCTGGAATTCCCTGTGTTCTGAAGTTCCCTGTAGTCTGTGGTTCTCTGTGGTCTGGGGTTTCCTGTGGTCTGGAGTTCCCGGTGTCTGGAATACCCTGTAGTTTGGTGTTCCCTGTGGTCTGTAGTTCCCCGTGGTCTGAATGTCCCTGTGGTCTGGAATTCCCTGCGGTTTGGAGTTCCCTGTATTCAGGAGTTCCCTGTGGTCTGGAATTCCCTGCAGGCTTTTAGTCCTTGTGGTCTGGAATTCCCTGTGGTCTGGAATTCCCTGTGGTCTGAAGTTCCCTGTAGTCTGTGGTTCTCTGTGGTCTGGGGTTTCCTGTGGTCTGGAGTTCCCTGTGTCTGGAATTCCCTGTAGTTTGGGGTTCCCAGTGGTCTGTAGTTCCCCGTGGTCTGAATGTCCCTGTGGTCTGGAATTCCCTGTGGTTTGGAGTTCCCTGTATTCTGGAGATACCTGTGGTCTGGAATTCCCTGCAGGCTTGTAGTCCTTGTGGTCAGGAATTCCCTGTGATCTGGAACTGCCTGTGGTCTGAAGTTCCCTGTAGTCTGGGGTTCCCTGTGGTCTGGAGTTCCCTGAAGTCTGGAATTCCCTGTGATCCGGAGTTCCCTGTGGTCTGGGGTTCCCTGTGGTGTGGGGTTCCCTGAAGTCTGGAGTTCCCTGTGTTCTGGAATTCCCTATGGTCTGGAGATTCCTGTGGTCTGGAATTCCCTGTGTTCTGAAGTTCCCTGTAGTCTGTGGTTCTCTGTGGTCTGGGGTTTCCTGTGGTCTGGAGTTCCCGGTGTCTGGAATTCCCTGTAGTTTGGTGTTCCCTGTGGTCTGTAGTTCCCCGTGGTCTGAATGTCCCTGTGGTCTGGAATTCCCTGCGGTTTGGAGTTCCCTGTATTCCGGAGTTCCCTGTGGTCTGGAATTCCCTGCAGGCTTTTAGTCCTTGTGGTCTGGAATTCCCTGTGGTCTGGAACTCCCTGTAGTCTAAAGTTCCCTGTAGTCTGGGTTCCCTGTGGTGTGGGGTTCCCTGAAGTCTGGAGTTCCCTGTGTTCTGGAATTCCCTATGTTCTGGAGGTTCCTGTGGTCTGGAATTCCCTGTGTTCTGAAGTTCCCTGTAGTCTGTGGTTCTCTGTGGTCTGGGGTTTCCTGTGGTCTGGAGTTCCCGGTGTCTGGAATTCCCTGTAGTTTGGTGTTCCCTGTGGTCTGTAGTTCCCCGTGGTCTGAATGTCCCTGTGGTCTGGAATTCCCTGCGGTTTGGAGTTCCCTGTATTCTGGAGTTCCCTGTGGTCTGGAATTCCCTGCAGGCTTTTAGTCCTTGTGGTCTGGAATTCCCTGTGGTCTGGAATTCCCTGTGGTCTGAAGTTCCCTGTAGTCTGTGGTTCTCTGTGGTCTGGGGTTTCCTGTGGTCTGGAGTTCCCTGTGTCTGGAATTCCCTGTAGTTTGGGGTTCCCTGTGGTCTGTAGTTCCCCATGGTCTGAATGTCCCTGTGGTCTGGAATTCCCTGTGGTTTGGAGTTCCCTGTATTCTGGAGTTCCCTGTGGTCTGGAATTCCCTGCAGGCTTGTAGTCCTTGTGGTCAGGAATTCCCTGTGGTCTGGATCTGCCTGTGGTCTGAAGTTCCCTGTAGTCTGGGGTTCCCTGTGGTCTGGAGTTCCCTGAAGTCTGGAATTCCCTGTGATCCGGAGTTCCCTGTGGTCTGGGGTTCCCTGTGGTGTGGGGTTCCCTGAAGTCTGGAGTTCCCTGTGTTCTGGAATTCCCTATGGTCTGGAGATTCCTGTGGTCTGGAATTCCCTGTGGTCTGAAGTTCCCTGTAGTCTGTGGTTCTCTGTGGTCTGGGGTTTCCTGTGGTCTGGAGTTCCCGGTGTCTGGAATTCCCTGTAGTTTGGTGTTCCCTGTGGTCTGTAGTTCCCCGTGGTCTGAATGTCCCTGTGGTCTGGAATTCCCTGCGGTTTGGAGTTCCCTGTATTCCGGAGTTCCCTGTGGTCTGGAATTCCCTGCAGGCTTTTAGTCCTTGTGGTCTGGAATTCCCTGTGGTCTGGAACTCCCTGTAGTCTAAAGTTCCCTGTAGTCTGGGTTCCCTGTGGTCTGGAGTTCCCTGAAGTCTGGAATTCCCTGTGATCCGGAGTTCCCTGTGGTCTGGGGTTCCCTGTGGTGTGGGGTTCCCTGAAGTCTGGAGTTCCCTGTGTTCTGGAATTCCCTATGGTCTGGAGGTTCCTGTGGTCTGGAATTCCCTGTGTTCTGAAGTTCCCTGTAGTCTGTGGTTCTCTGTGGTCTGGGGTTTCCTGTGGTCTGGAGTTCCCGGTGTCTGGAATTCCCTGTAGTTTGGTGTTCCCTGTGGTCTGTAGTTCCCCGTGGTCTGAATGTCCCTGTGGTCTGGAATTCCCTGCGGTTTGGAGTTCCCTGTATTCCGGAGTTCCCTGTGGTCTGGAATTCCCTGCAGGCTTTTAGTCCTTGTGGTCTGGAATTCCCTGTGGTCTGGAACTCCCTGTAGTCTAAAGTTCCCTGTAGTCTGGGTTCCCTGTGGTCTGGAGTTCCCTGAAGTCTGGAATTCCCTGTGGTCTGGAGTTCCCTGTGGTCTGGAATTCCCTGTGGTCTGGAGTTCCCTGTGATCTGTAATTTTCTATGGTCTTGAGTTTGCAGTGTTCCGGAGTTCCCTGTGGTCTGGGGTTCCCTGTAGTCTGGAATTTCCTATGGTCTGGAGTTCCCTGTGGTCTGGAATTCCCTATGGTCTGGAGATTCCTGTGGTCTGGAATTCCCTGTGGTCTGAAGATCCCTGTAGACTGGGGTTCCCTGTGCTCTGGAGTTCTCTGAGGTCTGGAATTCCCTGTGATCTGGAGTTCCCTGTGGTCTGGAGTTCCCTGAAGTCTGGAATTCCCTGTGGTCTGGAGTTCCCTGTGGTCTGGAATTCCCTGTGGACTGGGGATCCCTGTGGTCTGGAGTTCCGTGTGATCTGTAATTTTCTATGGTTTTGAGTTTGCAGTGTTCTGGAGTTCCCTGTGGTCTGGGGTTCCCTGTGGTCTGGAATTCCCTATGGTCTGGAGATTCCTGTGGTCTAGAATTCCCTGTGGTCTGAAGATCCCTGTAGTCTGGGGTACCCTGTGGTCTGGAGTTCCCTGAGAACTGGAATTCCCTGTGATCTTGAGTTCCCTGTGGTCTGGAGTTCCCTGTGGTCTAGGTTTCCCTGTAGTCAGGAGTTCCCTGTGTTCTGGAATTTTTTGTGGTCTGGAGTTTCTTGCGGTCTTTTATTCTCTGTAGTCTGGGGTTCCCTGTGGTCTGGGTTTACCTGTGGTCTGGAGTTCCCTGCTGTCTGGGGTTCCCTGTGGTCAGGAGTTCCCTGTGGTCTAGAATTCCCTATGGTCTGGAGATTCCTGTGGTCTGGAATTCCCTGGGGTCTTAAGATCCCTGTAGTCTGGGGTTCCCTGTGGTCTGGAGTTCTCTGAGGTCTGGAATTCCCTGTGATCTGGAGTTCCCTGTGGTCTGGAGTTCCCTGAAGTCTGGAATTCCCTGTGGTCTGGAGTTCCCTGTGGTCTGGAGTTCCCTGTGATCTGTAATTTTCTATGGTCTTGAGTTTGCAGTGTTCTGGAGTTCTCTGTGGTCTGGGGTTCCCTGTGGTCTGGAATTCCCTATGGTCTGGAGATTCCTGTGGTCTGGAATTCCCTGTGGTCTGAAGATCCCTGTAGTCTGGGGTTCCCTGTGGTCTGGAGTTCCCTGAGAACTGGAATTCCCTGTGATCTGGAGTTTCCTGTGGTCTGGAGTTCCCTGTGGTCTAGGTTTCCCTGTAGTCAGGAGTTCCCTGTGTTCTGGGATTCTTTGTTGTCTGGAGTTTCTTGTGGTCTGTAATTCTCTGTAGTCTGGGGTTCCATGTGGTCTGGGTTTACTGTGCTCTGGAGTTCCCTGCGGTCTGGGGTTCCCTGTGTTCAGGAGTTCCCTGTGGTCTAGAATTCCCTGTGGTCTAGAGATCCCTGTGGACTGGAGTTCCCTGTGGTCTGGAGTTCCCTGAAGTCTGGAGTTCCCTGTGTTCTGGAATTCCCTATGGTCTGGAGATTCCTGTGGTCTGGAATTCCCTGTGTTCTGAAGTTCCCTGTAGTCTGTGGTTCTCTGTGGTCTGGGGTTTCCTGTGTTCTGGAGTTACCGGTGTCTGGAATTCCCTGTAGTTTGGTGTTCCCTGTGGTCTGTAGTTCCCCGTGGTCTGAATGTCCCTGTGGTCTGGAATTCCCTGCGGTTTGGAGTTCCCTGTATTCTGGAGTTCCCTGTAGTCTGGAATTCCCTGCAGGCTTTTAGTCCTTGTGGTCTGGAAATCCCTGTGGTCTGGAACTCCCTGTAGTCTAAAGTTCCCTGTAGTCTGGGTTCCCTGTGGTCTGGAGTTCCCTGAAGTCTGGAATTCCCTGTGATCTGGAGTTCCCTGTGGTCTGGGGTTCCCTGTGGTCTGGAGTTCCCTGAAGTCTGGAATTCCCTGTGGTCTGGAGTTCCCTGTGGTCTGGAATTCCCTGTGGTCTGGAGTTCCCTGTGATCTGTAATTTTCTATGGTCTTGAGTTTGCAGTGTTCTGGAGTTCCCTGTGGTCTGGGGTTCCCTGTAGTCTGGAATTTCCTATGGTCTGGAGTTCCCTGTGGTCTGGAGTTCCCTGTGGTCTGGAATTCCCTATGGTCTGGAGATTCCTGTGGTCTGGAATTCCCTGTGGTCTGAAGATCCCTGTAGACTGGGGTTCCCTGTGCTCTGGAGTTCTCTGAGGTCTGGAATTCCCTGTGATCTGGAGTTCCCTGTGGTCCGGAGTTCCCTGAAGTCTGGAATTCCCTGTGGTCTGGAGTTCCCTGTGGTCTGGAATTCCCTGTGGACTGGGGATCCCTGTGGTCTGGAGTTCCGTGTGATCTGTAATTTTCTATGGTCTTGAGTTTGCAGTGTTCTGGAGTTCCCTGTGGTCTGGGGTTCCCTGTGGTCTGGAATTCCCTATGGTCTGGAGATTCCTGTGGTCTGGAATTCCCTGTGGTCTGAAAATCCCTGTAGTCTGGGGTTCCCTGTGGTCTGGAGTTCCCTGAGAACTGGAATTCCCTGTGATCTGGAGTTCCCTGTGGTCTGGAATTCTCTGTGGTCTGGGTTTCCCTGTAGTCAGGAGTTCCCTGTGTTCTGGAATTCTTTGTGGTTTGGAGTTTCTTGCGGTCTGTAATTCTCTGTAGTCTGGGGTTCCCTGTGGTCTGGGTTTACCTGTGGTCTGGAGTTCCCTGCTGTCTGGGGTTCCCTGTGGTCAGGAGTTCCCTGTGGTCTAGAATTCCCTATGGTCTGGAGATTCCTGTGGTCTGGAATTCCCTGGGGTCTTAAGATCCCTGTAGTCTGGGGTTCCCTGTGGTCTCGAGTTCTCTGAGGTCTGGAATTCCCTGTGATCTGGAGTTCCCTGTGGTCTGGAGTTCCCTGAAGTCTGGAATTCCCTGTGGTCTGGAGTTCCCTGTGGTCTGGAATTCCCTGTGGTCTGGGGATCCCTGTGGTCTGGAGTTCCCTGTGATCTCTAAATTTCTATGGTCTTGAGTTTGCAGTGTTCTGGAGTTCTCTGTGGTCTGGGGTTCCCTGTGGTCTGGAATTCCCTATGGTCTGGAGATTCCTGTGGTCTGGAATTCCCTGTGGTCTGAAGATCCCTGTAGTCTGGGGTTCCCTGTGGTCTGGAGTTCCCTGAGAACTGGAATTCCCTGTGATCTGGAGTTCCCTGTGGTCTGGAGATCCCTGTGGTCTAGGTTTCTCTGTAGTCAGGAGTTCCCTGTGTTCTGGGATTCTTTGTTGTCTGGAGTTTCTTGCGGTCTGTAATTCTCTGTAGTCTGGGGTTCCCTGTGGTCTGGGTTTACCTGTGCTCTGGAGTTCCCTGCGGTCTGGGGTTCCCTGTGTTCAGGAGTTCTCTGTGGTCTAGAATTCCCTGTGGTCTAGAGATCCCTGTGGACTGGAGTTCCCTTTGGTCTGGAATTCCCTGCAGGCTGGAGGTCTCAGTAATCTGGAGTTCCCTGTGGTCTGGAGTTCCCTGAAGTCTGGAATTCCCTGTGATCCGGAGTTCCCTGTGGTCTGGGGTTCCCTGTGGTGTGGGGTTCCCTGAAGTCTGGAGTTCCCTGTGTTCTGGAATTCCCTATGGTCTGGAGATTCCTGTGGTCTGGAATTCCCTGTGTTCTGAAGTTCCCTGTAGTCTGTGGTTCTCTGTGGTCTGGGGTTTCCTGTGGTCTGGAGTTCCCTGTGTCTGGAATTTCCTGTAGTTTGATATTCCCTGTGGTCTGTAGTTCCCCGTGGTCTGAATGTCCCTGTGGTCTGGAATTCCCTGCGGTTTGGAGTTCCCTGTATTCTGGAGTTCCCTGTGGTCTGGAATTCCCTGCAGGCTTTTAGTCCTTGTGGTCTGGAATTCCCTGTGGTCTGGAACTCCCTGTAGTCTAAAGTTCCCTGTAGTCTGGGTTCCCTGTGGTCTGGAGTTCCCTGAAGTCTGGAATTCCCTGTGATCTGGAGTTCCCTGTGGTCTGGGGTTCCCTGTGGTCTGGAGTTCCCTGAAGTCTGGAATTCCCTGTGGTCTGGAGTTCCCTGTGGTCTGGAATTCCCTGTGGTCTGGAGTTCCCTGTGATCTGTAATTTTCTATGGTCTTGAGTTTGCAGTGTTCTGGAGTTCTCTGTGGTCTGGGGTTCCCTGTAGTCTGGAATTTCCTATGGTCTGGAGATTCCTGTGGTCTGGAATTCCCTATGGTCTGAAGATCCCTGTAGTCTGGGGTTCCCTGTGGTCTGGAGTTCCCTGAGGTCTGGAATTCCCTGTGATCTGGAGTTCCCTGTGGTCTGGAGTTCCCTGTGGTCTAGGGTTCCCTGTGGTCTGGAATTCCCTATGTTCTGGAGATTCCTGAGGTTTGGAACTCCCTGTGATCTGGAGTTCCCTGTGATCTGGAGTTCCCTGAAGTCTGGAATTCCCTGTGGTCTGTAATTTTCTATGGTCTTGAGTTTGCAGTGTTCTGGAGTTCCCTGTGGTCTGGAGTTCCCTGTGGTCTAGGTTTCCCTGTAGTCAGGAGTTCCCTGTGTTCTGGAATTTTTTGTGGTCTGGAGTTTCTTGCGGTCTTTTATTCTCTGTAGTCTGGGGTTCCCTGTGGTCTGGGTTTACCTGTGGTCTGGAGTTCCCTGCTGTCTGGGGTTCCCTGTGGTCAGGAGTTCCCTGTGGTCTAGAATTCCCTATGGTCTGGAGATTCCTGTGGTCTGGAATTCCCTGGGGTCTTAAGATCCCTGTAGTCTGGGGTTCCCTGTGGTCTGGAGTTCTCTGAGGTCTGGAATTCCCTGTGATCTGGAGTTCCCTGTGGTCTGGAGTTCCCTGAAGTCTGGAATTCCCTGTGGTCTGGAGTTCCCTGTGGTCTGGAATTCCCTGTGGTCTGGGGATCCCTGTGGTCTGGAGTTCCCTGTGATCTGTAATTTTCTATGGTCTTGAGTTTGCAGTGTTCTGGAGTTCTCTGTGGTCTGGGGTTCCCTGTGGTCTGGAATTCCCTATGGTCTGGAGATTCCTGTGGTCTGGAATTCCCTGTGGTCTGAAGATCCCTGTAGTCTGGGGTTCCCTGTGGTCTGGAGTTCCCTGAGAACTGGAATTCCCTGTGATCTGGAGTTCCCTGTGGTCTGGAGTTCCCTGTGGTCTAGGTTTCCCTGTAGTCAGGAGTTCCCTGTGTTCTGGGATTCTTTGTTGTCTGGAGTTTCTTGTGGTCTGTAATTCTCTGTAGTCTGGGGTTCCATGTGGTCTGGGTTTACTGTGCTCTGGAGTTCCCTGCGGTCTGGGGTTCCCTGTGTTCAGGAGTTCCCTGTGGTCTAGAATTCCCTGTGGTCTAGAGATCCCTGTGGACTGGAGTTCCCTGTGGTCTGGAGTTCCCTGAAGTCTGGAATTCCCTGTGATCCGGAATTCCCTGTGGTCTGGGTTTCCCTGTGGTGTGGGGTTCCCTGAAGTCTGGAGTTCCCTGTGTTCTGGAATTCCCTATGGTCTGGAGATTCCTGTGGTCTGGAATTCCCTGTGTTCTGAAGTTCCCTGTAGTCTGTGGTTCTCTGTGGTCTGGGGTTTCCTGTGTTCTGGAGTTACCGGTGTCTGGAATTCCCTGTAGTTTGGTGTTCCCTGTGGTCTGTAGTTCCCCGTGGTCTGAATGTCCCTGTGGTCTGGAATTCCCTGCGGTTTGGAGTTCCCTATATTCTGGAGATCCCTGTGGTCTGGAATTCCCTGCAGGCTTTTAGTCCTTGTGGTCTGGAAATCCCTGTGGTCTGGAACTCCCTGTAGTCTAAAGTTCCCTGTAGTCTGGGTTCCCTGTGGTCTGGAGTTCCCTGAAGTCTGGAATTCCCTGTGATCTGGAGTTCCCTGTGGTCTGGGGTTCCCTGTGGTCTGGAGTTCCCTGAAGTCTGGAATTCCCTGTGGTCTGGAGTTCCCTGTGGTCTGGAATTCCCTGTGGTCTGGAGTTCCCTGTGATCTGTAATTTTCTATGGTCTTGAGTTTGCAGTGTTCTGGAGTTCCCTGTGGTCTGGGGTTCCCTGTAGTCTGGAATTTCCTATGGTCTGGAGTTCCCTGTGGTCTGGAGTTCCCTGTGGTCTGGAATTCCCTATGGTCTGGAGATTCCTGTGGTCTGGAATTCCCTGTGGTCTGAAGATCCCTGTAGACTGGGGTTCCCTGTGCTCTGGAGTTCTCTGAGGTCTGGAATTCCCTGTGATCTGGAGTTCCCTGTGGTCCGGAGTTCCCTGAAGTCTGGAATTCCCTGTGGTCTGGAGTTCCCTGTGGTCTGGAATTCCCTGTGGACTGGGGATCCCTGTGGTCTGGAGTTCCGTGTGATCTGTAATTTTCTATGGTCTTGAGTTTGCAGTGTTCTGGAGTTCCCTGTGGTCTGGGGTTCCCTGTGGTCTGGAATTCCCTATGGTCTGGAGATTCCTGTGGTCTGGAATTCCCTGTGGTCTGAAAATCCCTGTAGTCTGGGGTTCCCTGTGGTCTGGAGTTCCCTGAGAACTGGAATTCCCTGTGATCTGGAGTTCCCTGTGGTCTGGAATTCTCTGTGGTCTGGGTTTCCCTGTAGTCAGGAGTTCCCTGTGTTCTGGAATTCTTTGTGGTTTGGAGTTTCTTGCGGTCTGTAATTCTCTGTAGTCTGGGGTTCCCTGTGGTCTGGGTTTACCTGTGGTCTGGAGTTCCCTGCTGTCTGGGGTTCCCTGTGGTCAGGAGTTCCCTGTGGTCTAGAATTCCCTATGGTCTGGAGATTCCTGTGGTCTGGAATTCCCTGGGGTCTTAAGATCCCTGTAGTCTGGGGTTCCCTGTGGTCTCGAGTTCTCTGAGGTCTGGAATTCCCTGTGATCTGGAGTTCCCTGTGGTCTGGAGTTCCCTGAAGTCTGGAATTCCCTGTGGTCTGGAGTTCCCTGTGGTCTGGAATTCCCTGTGGTCTGGGGATCCCTGTGGTCTGGAGTTCCCTGTGATCTCTAAATTTCTATGGTCTTGAGTTTGCAGTGTTCTGGAGTTCTCTGTGGTCTGGAGTTCCCTGTGGTCTGGAATTCCCTATGGTCTGGAGATTCCTGTGGTCTGGAATTCCCTGTGGTCTGAAGATCCCTGTAGTCTGGGGTTCCCTGTGGTCTGGAGTTCCCTGAGAACTGGAATTCCCTGTGATCTGGAGTTCCCTGTGGTCTGGAGATCCCTGTGGTCTAGGTTTCTCTGTAGTCAGGAGTTCCCTGTGTTCTGGGATTCTTTGTTGTCTGGAGTTTCTTGCGGTCTGTAATTCTCTGTAGTCTGGGGTTCCCTGTGGTCTGGGTTTACCTGTGCTCTGGAGTTCCCTGCGGTCTGGGGTTCCCTGTGTTCAGGAGTTCTCTGTGGTCTAGAATTCCCTGTGGTCTAGAGATCCCTGTGGACTGGAGTTCCCTTTGGTCTGGAATTCCCTGCAGGCTGGAGGTCTCAGTAATCTGGAGTTCCCTGTGGTCTGGAGTTCCCTGAAGTCTGGAATTCCCTGTGATCCGGAGTTCCCTGTGGTCTGGGGTTCCCTGTGGTGTGGGGTTCCCTGAAGTCTGGAGTTCCCTGTGTTCTGGAATTCCCTATGGTCTGGAGATTCCTGTGGTCTGGAATTCCCTGTGTTCTGAAGTTCCCTGTAGTCTGTGGTTCTCTGTGGTCTGGGGTTTCCTGTGGTCTGGAGTTCCCTGTGTCTGGAATTTCCTGTAGTTTGATATTCCCTGTGGTCTGTAGTTCCCCGTGGTCTGAATGTCCCTGTGGTCTGGAATTCCCTGCGGTTTGGAGTTCCCTGTATTCTGGAGTTCCCTGTGGTCTGGAATTCCCTGCAGGCTTTTAGTCCTTGTGGTCTGGAATTCCCTGTGGTCTGGAACTCCCTGTAGTCTAAAGTTCCCTGTAGTCTGGGTTCCCTGTGGTCTGGAGTTCCCTGAAGTCTGGAATTCCCTGTGATCTGGAGTTCCCTGTGGTCTGGGGTTCCCTGTGGTCTGGAGTTCCCTGAAGTCTGGAAATCCCTGTGGTCTGGAGTTCCCTGTGGTCTGGAATTCCCTGTGGTCTGGAGTTCCCTGTGATCTGTAATTTTCTATGGTCTTGAGTTTGCAGTGTTCTGGAGTTCTCTGTGGTCTGGGGTTCCCTGTAGTCTGGAATTTCCTATGGTCTGGAGATTCCTGTGGTCTGGAATTCCCTATGGTCTGAAGATCCCTGTAGTCTGGGGTTCCCTGTGGTCTGGAGTTCCCTGAGGTCTGGAATTCCCTGTGATCTGGAGTTCCCTGTGGTCTGGAGTTCCCTGTGGTCTAGGGTTCCCTGTGGTCTGGAATTCCCTATGTTCTGGAGATTCCTGAGGTTTGGAACTCCCTGTGATCTGGAGTTCCCTGTGATCTGGAGTTCCCTGAAGTCTGGAATTCCCTGTGGTCTGTAATTTTCTATGGTCTTGAGTTTGCAGTGTTCTGGAGTTCCCTGTGGTCTGGGGTTCCCTTTGGTCTGGAATTCCCTATCGTCTGGAGATTCCTGTGGTCTGGAATTCCCTGTGGCCTGAAGATCCCTGTAGTCTGGGGTTCCCTGTGGTCTGGAGTTCCCTGAGAACTGGAATTCCCTGTGATCTGGAGTTCCCTGTGGTCTGGAGTTCCCTGTGGTCTAGGTTTCCCTGTAGTCAGGAGTTCCCTGTGTTCTGGGATTCTTTGTGGTCTGGAGTTTCTTGCGGTCTGTAATTCTTTGTAGTCTGGGGTTCCCTGTGGTCTGGGTTTACCTGTGGTCTGGAGTTCCCTGCGGTCTGGGGTTCCCTGTGTTCAGGACTTCCCTGTGGTCTAGAATTCCCTGTGGTCTAGAGATCCCTGTGGACTGGAGTTCCCTGTGGTCTGGAATTCCCTGCAGGCTGGTGGTCTCAGTAATCTGGAGTTCCCTGTGGTCTGAAGTTCCCTGTAGTCTGTGGTTCTCTGTGGTCTGGGGTTTCCTGTGGTCTGGAGTTCCCTGTGTCTGGAATTCCCTGTAGTTTGGTGTTCCCTGTGGTCTGCAGTTCCCCGTGGTCTGAATGTCCCTGTGGTCTGGAATTCCCTGCGGTTTGGAGTTCCCTGCATTCTGGAGTTCCCTGTGGTCTGGAATTCCTTGCAGGCTTTTAGTCCTTGTGGTCTGGAATTCCCTGTGGTCTGGAACTCCCTGTAGTCTGAAGTTCCCTGTACTCTGGGTTCCCTGTGGTCTGGAGTTCCCTGAAGTCTGGAATTCCATTTTATCTGGAGTTCCCTGTGGTCTGGGGTTCCCTGTGGTCTGGAGTTCCCTGAAGTCTGGAATTCCCTGTGGTCTGGAGTTCCATGTGGTCTGGAATTCCCTGTGGTCTGGGGATCCCTGTGGTCTGGAGTTCCATGTGATCTGTAATTTTCTATGGTCTTGAGTTTGCAGTGTTCTGGAATTCCCTGTGGTCTGGGGTTCCCTGTAGTCTGGAATTCCCTATGGTCTGGAGATTCCTGTGGTCTGGAATTCCCTATGGTCTGAAGATCCCTGTAGTCTGGGGTTCCCTGTGGTCTGGAGGTCCCTGAGGTCTGGAATTCCCTGTGATCTGGAGTTCCCTGTTGTCTGGAGTTCCCTGTGGTCTAGGGTTCCCTGTGGTCTGGAATTCCCTATGGTCTGGAGTTCCCTGTGGTCTAGAGATCCCTGTGGACTGGAGTTCCCTGTGGTCTGGAATTCCCTGCAGGCTGGAGGTCTCAGTTATCTGGAGTTCCCTGTGGTCTGAAGTTCCCTGTAGTCTGTGGTTCTCTGTGGTCTGGAGTTCACAGTGATCTGGAGTTCCCTGTGGTCTGGGGTTCCCTGTGGTCTGGAGTTCCCTTTGGTCTGGAATTCCCTGTGGTGTGGTGTTCCCTGTGGTTTGGAATTCTCTGTGGTCTGAAATTCCCTGCAGGCTGGTAGCCCCTGTGGTCTGGAATTCCCTGTGGTCTGAAGTTCCCTGTAGTCTGTGGTTCTCTGTGGTCTGGGGTTTCCTGTGGTCTGGAGTTCCCTGTGTCTGGAATTCCCTGTAGTTTGGGGTTCCCTGTGGTCTGTAGTTCCCCGTGGTCTGAATGTCCCTGTGGTCTGGAATTCCCTGTGGTTTGGAGTTCCCTGTAGTCTGAAGTTCCCTGTAGTCTGGGGTTCCCTGTGGTCTGGAGTTCCCTGAAGTCTGGAATTCCCTGTGATCCGGAGTTCCCTGTGGTCTGGGGTTCCCTGTGGTGTGGGGTTCCCTGAAGTCTGGAATTCCCTGTGGTCTGGAGTTCCCTGTGATCTGTAATTTTCTATGGTCTTGAGTTTGCAGTGTTCTGGAGTTCCCTGTGGTCTGGGGTTCCCTGTGGTCTGGAATTCCCTATGGTCTGGAGATTCCTGTGGTCTGGAATTCCCTGTGTTCTGAAGTTCCCTATAGTCTGTGGTTTTCTGTGGTCTGGGGTTTCCTGTGGTCTGGAGTTCCCTGTGTCTGGAATTCCCAGTAGTTTGGTGTTCTCTGTGGTCTGTTGTTCCCCGTGGTCTGAATGTCCCTGTGGTCTGGAATTCCCTGCGGTTTGGATTTCCCTGTATTCTGGAGTATCCTGTGGTCTGGAATTCCCTGCAGGCTTTTAGTCTTTGTGGTCTGGAATTCCCTGTGGTCTGGAACTCTCTGTAGTCTGAAGTTCCCTATAGTCTGGGTTCCCTGTGGTCTGGAGTTCCCTGAAGTCTGGAATTCCATGTGATCTGGAGTTCCCTGTGGTCTGGGGTTCCCAGTGGTCTGGAATTCCCTGTGGTCTGGGGATCCCTGTGGTCTGGAGTTCCATGTGATCTGTAATTTTCTATGGTCTTGAGTTTGCAGTGTTCTGGAATTCCCTGTGGTCTGGGGTTCCCTGTAGTCTAGAATTCCCTATGGACTGGAGATCCCTGTAGTCTGGAATTCCCTATGGACTGGAGATTCCTGTGGTCTGGAATTCCCTATGGTCTGAAGATCCCTGTAGTCTGGAGATTCCTGTGGTCTGGAATTCCCTGTGGTCTGAAGATCCCTGTAGTCTGGGGTTCCCTGTGGTCTGGAGTTCCCTGAGAACTGGAATTCCCTGTGATCTGGAGTTCCCTGAAGTCTGGAATTCCCTGTGGTCTGTAATTTTCTATGGTCTTGAGTTTGCAGTGTTCTGGAGTTCCCTGTGGTCTGGGGTTCCCTTTGGTCTGGAATTCTCTATGGTCTGGAGATTCCTGTGGTCTGGATTTCCCTGTGGTCTGAAGATCCCTGTAGTTTGGGGTTCCCTGTGGTCTGGAGTTCCCTGAGAACTGGAATTCCCTGTGATCTGGAGTTCCCTGTGGTCTGGAGTTCCCTGTGGTCTAGGTTTCCCTGTAGTCTGGAATTCCCTGTGATCTGGAGTTCCCTGTGGTCTGGAGTTCCCTGAAGTCTGGAATTCCCTGTGGTCTGTAATTTTCTATGGTCTTGAGTTTGCAGTGTTCTGAAGTTCCCTGTGGTCTGGAGTTCCCTTTGGTCTGGAATTCACTATGGTCTGGAGATTCCTGTGGTCTGGAATTCCCTGTGGTCTGAAGATCCCTGTAGTCTGGGGTTCCCTGTGGTCTGGAGTTCCCTGAGAACTGAAATTCCCTCTGATCTGAAGTTCCCTGAAGTTTGGAACTCCCTGTGGTCTGTAATTTTCTATGGTCTTGAGTTTGCAGTGTTCTGGAGTTCCCTGTGGTCTGGGGTTCCCTTTGGTCTGGAATTCATTATGGTCTGGAGATTTCTGTGGTCTGGAATTCCCTGTGGTCTGAAGATCCCTGTAGTCTGGGGTTCCCTGTGGTCTGGAGTTCCCTGAGAACTGGAATTCCCTGTGATCTGGAGTTCCCTGTGGTCTGGAGTTCCCTGTGGTCTAGGTTTCCCTGTAGTCAGGAGTTCCCTGTGTTCTGGGATTCTTTGTGGTCTGGAGTTTCTTGCGGTCTGTAATTCTCTGTAGTCTGGGGTTCCCTGTGGTCTGGGTTTACCTGTGGTCTGGAGTTCCCTGCGGTCTGGGGTTCCCTGTGTTCAGGAGTTCCCTGTGGTCTAGAATTCCCTGTGGTCTAGAGATCCCCGTGGACTGGAGTTCCCTGTGGTCTGGAATTCCCTGCAGGCTGGAGGTCTCAGTAATCTGGAGTTCCCTGTGGTCTGCAGTTCTCTGCAGTCTGTGGTTCTCTGTGGTCTGGAGTTCACAGTGATCTGGAGTTCCCTGTGGTCTGGGGTTCCCTGTGGTCTGGAGTTCCCTTTGGTCTGGAATTCAATGTGGTGTGGTGTTCCCTGTGGTTTGGAATTCCCTGTGGTCTGAAATTCCCTGCAGGCTGGTAGCCCATGTGGTCTGGAATTCCCTGTGGTCTGAAGTTCCCTGTAGTCTGTGGTTCTCTGTGGTCTGGGGTTTCCTGTGGTCTGGAGTTCCCTGTGTCTGGAATTCCCTGTAGTTTGGGGTTCCCTGTGGTCTGTAGTTCCCCATGGTCTGAATGTCCCTGTGGTCTGGAATTCCCTGAGGTCTGAAGATCCCTGTAGTCTGGGGTTCCCTGTGGTCTGCAGTTCCCTGAGGTCTGGAATTCCCTGTGATCTGGAGTTCCCTATGCTCTGGAGTTCCCTGTGGTCTAGGGTTCCCTGTGGTCTGGAATTCCCTATGGTCTGGAGTTCCCTGTGATCTGTAATTTTCTATGGTCTTGAGTTTGCAGTGTTCTGGAGTTCCCGGTGGTCTGGGGTTCCCTGTGGTCTGGAATTCCCTATGGTCTGGAGATTCCTGTGGTCTGGAATTCCCTGTGGTCTAGAGGTCCCTATGGACTGGAGTTCCCTGAGGTCTGGAATTCCCTGTAATCTGGAGTTCCCTGTGGTCTGGAGTTCCCTGTGGTCTAGGGTTCCCTGTAGTCAGGAGTTTCCTGGCTCTGGAATTCCTTGTGGTCTGGAGTTTCTTGCGGTCTGTAATTCTCTGTAGTCTGGGGTTCCCTGTGGTCTGGGTTTACCTGTGGTCTGGAGCTCCCTGCGGTCTGGGGTTCTCTGTGGTCAGGAGTTCCCAGTGGTCTGGAATTCCCTGTGGTCTAGAGGTCCCAGTGGACTGGAGTTCCCTGTGGTCTGGAGTTTCCTGTGGTCTGAAGTTCCCTGTGGTATGCAATTCCCTATGGTCTGGAGTTCACAGTGATCTGGTGTTCCCTGTGGTCTAGGGTTCCCTGTGGTCTGGAGTTCACAGTGATCTGGAGTTCCCTGTGGTCTGGGGTTCCCTGTGTTCTGGAGTTCCCTGTGGTTTGGAATTCCCTGTGGTCTGAAATTCCCTGCAGGCTGGTAGCCCCTGTGGTCTGGAATTCCCTGTGGTTTGAAGTTCCCTGTAGTCTGTGGTTCTCTGTGGTCTGGGGTTTCCTGTGGTCCTGAGTTCCCTGTGTCTGGAATTCCCTGTAGTTTGGGGTTCCCTGTCGTCTGTAGTTCCCCGTGGTCTGAATGTCCCTGTGGTCTGGAATTCCCTGTGGTTTGGAGTTCCCTGTATTCTGGAGTTCCCTGTGGTCTGGAATTCCCTGCAGGCTTGTAGTCCTTGTGGTCTGGATTCCCTGTGGTCTGGAACTCCCTGTGGTCTGAAGTTCCCTGTAGTCTGGAATTCCCTGTGATCTGGAGTTCTCTGTGGTCTGGAATTCCCTGTGGTCTGGAATTCCCTGTGGTTTGGAGCTCCCTGTGGTCTGGAATTCCCTGTGCTCTGGGGATCCCTGTGTTCTGGAGTTCCCTGTGGTCTGGAATTCTCTATGGTCTGGAGTTTGCAGTATTCTGGAGTTCCCTGTGGTCTGGGGTTCCATGTTGTCTGGAATTCCCTATGGTCTGGACATTCCTGTGGTCTGGAGTTCCCTGTGTTCTTGAATTCCCTATGGTCTGGAGATTCCTGTGGTCTGGAATTCCCTGTGTTCTGAAGTTCCCTGTAGTCTGTGGTTCTCTGTGGTCTGGGGTTTCCTGTGGTCTGGAGTTCCCTGCGTCTGGAATTCCCTGTAGTTTGGTGTTCCCTGTGGTCTGTAGTTCCCCGTGGTCTGAATGTCCCTGTGGTCTGGAATTCCCTGTGGTTTGGAGTTCCCTGTATTCTGGAGTTTCCTGTGGTCTGGAATTCTCTGCAGGCTTTTAGTCCTTGTGGTCTGGAATTCCCTGTGGTCTGGAACTCCCTGTAGTCTGAAGTTCCCTGTAGTCTGCGGTTCCCTGTGGTCTGGAGATCCCTGAAGTCTGGAATTCCCTGAGATCTGGAGTTCCCTGTGGTCTGGGATTCCCTGTGGTCTGGAGTTCCCTGAAGTCTGGAATTCCCTGTGGTCTGGAGTTCCCTGTGGTCTGGAATTCCCTGTGGTCTGGGGATCCCTGTGGTCTGGAATTCCCTGTGATCTGTAATTTTCTATGGTCTTGAGTTTGCAGTGTTCTGGAGTTCCCTTTCCCTGTGGTCTGGGGTTCCCTGTAGTCTGGAATTCCCTATGGTCTGGAGATTCCTGTGGTCTGGAATTCCCTATGGTCTGAAGATCCCTGTAGTCTGGGGTTCCCTGTGGTCTGGAGTTCCCTGAGGTCTGGAATTCCCTGTGATCTGGAGTTCCCTGTGGCTGGAGTTCGCTGTGGTCTAGGGTTCCCTGTGGTCTGGAATTCCCTATGATCTGGAGATTCCTGAGGTCTGGAATTCCCTGTGATCTGGAGTTCCCTGTGGTCTGGAGTTCCCTGAAGTCTGGAATTCCCTGTGGTCTGTAATTTTCTATGGTCTTGAGTTTGCAGTGTTCTGGAGTTCCCTGTGGTCTGGGGTTCCCTTTGGTCTGGAATTCCCTGTGGTCTGGAGATTCCTGTGGTCTGGAATTCCCTGTGGTCTGAAGATCCCTGTAGTCTGGGGTTCCCTGTGGTCTGGAGTTCCCTGAGAACTGGAATTCACTGTGATCTGGAGTTCCCTCTGGTCTGGAGTTCCCTGTGGTCTAGGTTTCCCTGTAGTCAGGGGTTCCCTGTGTTCTGGGATTCTTTGTGGTCTGGAGTTTCTTGCGGTGTGTAATTCTCTGTAGTCTGGGGTTCCCTGTGGTCTGGGTTTCCCTGTGGTCTGGAGTTCCCTGCGGTCTGGTGTTCCCTGTGTTCTTGAATTCCCTATGGTCTGGAGATTCCTGTGGTCTGGAATTCCCTGTGTTCTGAAGTTCCCTGTAGTCTGTGGTTCTCTGTGGTCTGGGGTTTCCTGTGGTCTGGAGTTCCCTGTGTCTGGAATTCCCTGTAGTTTGGTGTTCCCTGTGGTCTGTAGTTCCCCGTGGTCTGAATGTCCCTGTGGTCTGGAATTCCTTGTTGTTTGGAGTTCCCTTTATTCTGGAGTTTCCTGTGGTCTGGAATTCCCTGCAGGCTTTTAGTCCTTGTGGTCTGGAATTCCCTGTGGTCTGGAACTCCCTGTAGTCTGAAGTTCCCTGTAGTCTGGGGTTCCCTGTGGTCTGGAGTTCCCTGAAGTCTGGAATTCCCTGAGATCTGGAGTTCCCTGTGGTCTGGGATTCCCTGTGGTCTGGAGTTCCCTGAAGTCTGGAATTCCCTGTGGTCTGGAGTTCCCTGTGGTCTGGAATTCCCTGTGGTCTGGGGATCCCTGTGGTCTGGAGTTCCCTGTGATCTGTAATTTTCTATGGTCTTGAGTTTGCAGTGTTCTGGAGTTCCCTTTCCCTGTGGTCTGGGGTTCCCTGTAGTCTGGAATTCCCTATAGTCTGGAGATTCCTGTGGTCTGGAATTCCCTATGGTCTGAAGATCCCTGTAGTCTGGGGTTCCCTGTGGTCTGGAGTTCCCTGAGGTCTGGAATTCCCTGTGATCTGGAGTTCCCTGTGGCTGGAGTTCGCTGTGGTCTAGGGTTCCCTGTGGTCTGGAATTCCCTATGATCTGGAGATTCCTGAGGTCTGGAATTCCCTGTGATCTGGAGTTCCCTGTGGTCTGGAGTTCCCTGAAGTCTGGAATTCCCTGTGGTCTGTAATTTTCTATGGTCTTGAGTTTGCAGTGTTCTGGAGTTCCCTGTGGTCTGGGGTTCCCTTTGGTCTGGAATTCCCTGTGGTCTGGAGATTCCTGTGGTCTGGAATTCCCTGTGGTCTGAAGATCACTGTAGTCTGGGGTTCCCTGTGGTCTGGAGTTCCCTGAGAACTGGAATTCCCTGTGATCTGGAGTTCCCTGTGGTCTGGAGTTCCCTGCGGTCTGGGGTTCCCTGTGTTCAGGAGTTCCCTGTGGTCTAGAATTCCCTGTGGTCTAGAGATCCCTGTGGACTGGAGTTCCCTGTGGTCTGGAATTCCCTGCAGGCTGGTGGTCTCAGTAATCTGGAGTTCCCTGTGGTCTGAAGTTCCCTGTAGTCTGTGGTTCTCTGTGGTCTGGGGTTTCCTGTGGTCTGGAGTTCCCTGTGTCTGGAATTCCCTGTAGTTTGGTGTTCCCTGTGGTCTGCAGTTCCCCGTGGTCTGAATGTCCCTGTGGTCTGGAAATCCCTGCGGTTTGGAGTTCCCTGCATTCTGGAGTTCCCTGTGGTCTGGAATTCCTTGCAGGGTTTTAGTCCTTGTGGTCTGGAATTCCCTGTGGTCTGGAACTCCCTGTAGTCTGAAGTTCCCTGTAGTCTGGGTTCCCTGTGGTCTGGAGTTCCCTGAAGTCTGGAATTCCTTGTGGTCTGGAGTTCCATGTGGTCTGGAATTCCCTGTGGTCTGAGGATCCCTGTGGTCTGGAGTTCCATGTGATCTGTAATTTTCTATGGTCTTGAGTTTGCAGTGTTCTGGAATTCCCTGTGGTCTGGGGTTCCCTGTAGTCTGGAATTCCCTATGGTCTGGAGATTCCTGTGGTCTGGAATTCCCTATGGTCTGAAGATCCCTGTAGTCTGGGGTTCCCTGAGGTCTGGAATTCCCTGTGATCTGGAGTTCCCTGTGGTCTGGAGTTCCCTGTGGTCTAGGGTTCCCTGTGGTCTGGAATTCCCTATGGTCTGGAGTTCCCTGTGGTCTGGAGTTCCCTGTGGTCTAGGGCTCCCTGTGGTCTGGAATTCCCTATGGTCTGGAGATTCCTGAGGTCTGGAATTCCCTGTGATCTGGAGTTCCCTGTGGTCTGGAGTTCCCTGAAGTCTGGAATTCCCTTTGGTCTGTAATTTTCTATGGTCTTGAGTTTGCAGTGTTCTGGAGTTCCTGTGGTCTGGGGTTCCCTTTGGTCTGGAATTCACTATGGTCTGGAGATTCCTGTGGTCTGGAATTCCCTGTGGTCTGAAGATTCCTGTAGTCTGGGGTTCCCTGTGGTCTGGAGTTCCCTGAGAACTGGAATTCCCTGTGATCTGGAGTTCCCTGTGGTCTGGAGTTCCCTGTGGTCTAGGTTTCCCTGTAGTCAGGAGTTCCCTGTGTTCTGGGATTCTTTGTGGTCTGGAGTTTCTTGCGGTCTGTAATTCTCTGTAGTCTGGGGTTCCCTGTGGTCTGGGTTTACCTGTGGTCTGGAGTTCCCTGCGGTCTGGGGTTCTCTGTGTTCAGGAGTTCCCTGTGGTCTAGAATTCCCTGTGGTCTAGAGATCCCTGTGGACTGGAGTTCCCTGTGGTCTGGAATTCCCTGCAGGCTGGAGGTCTCAGTAATCTGGAGCTCCCTGTGGTCTGAAGTTCCCTGTAGTTTGGTGTTCCCTGTGGTCTGTAGTTCCCCGTGGTCTGAATGTCCCTGTGGTCTGGAATTCCCTGTGGTTTGGAGTTCCCTGTATTCTGGAGTTCCCTGTGGTCTGGAATTCCCTGTGGTCTGGAACTCCCTGTAGTCTGAAGTTCCCTGTAGTCTGGGGTTCCCTGTGGTCTGGAGTTCCCTGAAGTCTGGAATTCCCTGTGATCCGGAGTTCCCTGTGGTCTGGGGTTCCCTGTGGTGTGGGGTTCCCTGAAGTCTGGAATTCCCTGTGGTCTGGAGTTCCCTGTGGTCTGGAATTCCCTGTGGTCTGGGAATCCCTGTGGTCTGGAGTTCCCTGTGATCTGTAATTTTCTATGGTCTTGAGTTTGCAGTGTTCTGGAGTTCCCTGTGGTCTGGGGTTCCCTGTGGTCTGGAATTCCCTATGGTCTGGAGATTCCTGTGGTCTGGAATTCCCTGTGTTCTGAAGTTCCCTATAGTCTGTGGTTCTCTGTGGTCTGGGGTTTCCTGTGGTCTGGTTTTCCCTGTGTCTGGAATTCCCAGTAGTTTGGTGTTCTCTGTGGTCTGTTGTTCCCCGTGGTCTGAATGTCCCTGTGGTCTGGAATTCCCTGCGGTTTGGATTTCCCTGTATTCTGGAGTTCCCTGTGGTCTGGAATTCCCTGCAGGCTTTTAGTCCTTGTGGTCTGGAATTCCCTGTGGTCTGGAACTCCCTGTAGTCTGAAGTTCCCTATAGTCTGGGTTCCCTGTGGTCTGGAGTTCCCTGAAGTCTGGAATTCCATGTGATCTGGAGTTCCCTGTGGTCTGGGGTTCCCAGTGGTCTGGAGTTCCCTGAAGTCTGGAATTCCCTGTGGTCTGGAGGTCCCTGTGGTCTGGAATTCCCTGTGGTCTGGGGATCCCTGTGGTCTGGAGTTCCATGTGATCTGTAATTTTCTATGGTCTTGAGTTTGCAGTGTTCTGGAATTCCCTGTGGTCTGGGGTTCCCTGTAGTCTGGAATTCCCTATGGACTGGAGATTCCTGTGGTTTGGAATTCCCTATGGTCTGAAGATCCCTGTAGTCTGGAATTCCCTATGGACTGGAGATTCCTGTGGTCTGGAATTCCCTATGGTCTGAAGATCCCTGTAGTCTGGAGATTCCTGTGGTCTAGAATTCCCTCTGGTCTGAAGATCCCTGTAGTCTGGGGTTCCCTGTGGTCTGGAGTTCCCTGAGAACTGGAATTCCCTGTGATCTGGAGTTCCCTGAAGTCTGGAATTCCCTGTGGTCTGTAATTTTCTATGGTCTTGAGTTTGCAGTGTTCTGGAGTTCCCTGTGGTCTGGGGTTCCCTTTGGTCTGGAATTCACTATGGTCTGGAGATTCCTGTGGTCTGGAATTCCCTGTGGTCTGAAGATCCCTGTAGTCTGGGGTACCCTGTGGTCTGGAGTTCCCTGAGAACTTGAAATCCCTGTGATCTGGAGTTCCCTGTGGTCTGGAGTTCCCTGTGGTCTAGGGTTCCCTGTGGTCCGGAATTCCCTATGGTCTGGAGTTCCCTGTGATCTGTAATTTTCTATGGTCTTGAGTTTGCAGTGTTCTGGAGTTCCCTGTGGTCTGGGGTTCCCTGTGGTCTGGAATTCCCTATGGTCTGGAGATTCCTGTGGTCTGGAATTCCCTGTGGTCTGGAGGTCCCTATGGACTGGAGTTCCCTGAGGTCTGGAATTCCCTGTAATCTGGAGTTCCCTGTGGTCTGGAGTTCCCTGTGGTCTAGGGTTCCCTGTAGTCAGGAGTTTCCTGGCTCTGGAATTCCTTGTGGTCTGGAGTTTCTTGCGGTCTGTAATTCTCTGTAGTCTGGGGTTCCCTGTGGTCTGGGTTTACCTGTGGTCTGGAGCTCCCTGCGGTCTGGGGTTCTCTGTGGTCAGGAGTTCCCAGTGGTCTGGAATTCCCTGTGGTCTAGAGGTCCCAGTGGACTGGAGTTCCCTGTGGTCTGGAGTTTCCTGTGGTCTGAAGTTCCCTGTGGTCTGCAATTCCCTATGGTCTGGAGTTCACAGTGATCTGGTGTTCCCTGTGGTCTAGGGTTCCCTGTGGTCTGGAGTTCACAGTGATCTGGAGTTCCCTGTGGTCTGGGGTTCCCTGTGTTCTGGAGTTCCCTGTGGGCTGGAATTCCCTGTGGTGTCGTGTTCCCTGTGGTTTGGAATTCCCTGTGGTCTGAAATTCCCTGCAGGCTGGTAGCCCCTGTGGTCTGGAATTCCCTGTGGTTTGAAGTTCCCTGTAGTCTGTGGTTCTCTGTGGTCTGGGGTTTCCTGTGGTCTTGAGTTCCCTGTGTCTGGAATTCCCTGTAGTTTGGGGTTCCCTGTCGTCTGTAGTTCCCCGTGGTCTGAATGTCCCTGTGGTCTGGAATTCCCTGTGGATTGGAGTTCCCTGTATTCTGGAGTTCCCTGTGGTCTGGAATTCCCTGCAGTCTTGTAGTCCTTGTGCTCTGGATTCCCTGTGGTCTGGAACTCCCTGTGGTCTGAAGTTCCCTGTAGTCTGGAATTCCCTGTGATCTGGAGTTCCCTGTGGTCTGGAATTCCCGGTGGTCTGGAATTCCCTGTGGTTTGGAGCTCCCTGTGGTCTGGAATTCCCTGTGCTCTGGGGATCCCTGTGTTCTGGAGTTCCCTGTGGTCTGGAATTCTCTATGGTCTGGAGTTTGCAGTATTCTGGAGTTCCCTGTGGTCTGGGGTTCCCTGTTGTCTGGAATTCCCTATGGTCTGGAGATTCCTGTGGTCTGGAATTCCCTGTGTTCTGAAGTTCCCTGTAGTCTGTGGTTCTCTGTGGTCTGGGGTTTCCTGTGGTCTGGAGTTCCCTGTGTCTGCAATTCCCTGTAGTTTGGTGTTCCCTGTGGTCTGTAGTTCCCCGTGGTCTGAATGTCCCTGTGGTCTGGAATTCCCTGTGGTTTGGAGTTCCCTGTATTCTGGAGTTCCCTGAGGTCTGGAATTCCTTGTGGTCTGGAACTCCCTGTAGTCTGAAGTTCCCTGTAGTCTGGGGTTCCCTGTGGTCTGGAGTTCCCTGAAGTCTGGAATTCCCTGTGATCCGGAGTTCCCTGTGGTCTGGGGTTCCCTGTGGTGTGGGGTTCCCTGAAGTCTGGAATTCCCTGTGGTCTGGAGTTCCCTGTGGTCTGGAATTCCCTGTGGTCTGGGAATCCCTGTGGTCTGGAGTTCCCTGTGATCTGTAATTTTCTATGGTCTTGAGTTTGCAGTGTTCTGGAGTTCCCTGTGGTCTGGGGTTCCCTGTGGTCTGGAATTCCCTATGGTCTGGAGATTCCTGTGGTCTGGAATTCCCTGTGTTCTGAAGTTCCCTATAGTCTGTGGTTCTCTGTGGTCTGGGGTATCCTGTGGTCTGGAGTTCCCTGTGTCTGGAATTCCCAGTAGTTTGGTGTTCTCTGTGGTCTGTTGTTCCCCGTGGTCTGAATGTCCCTGTGGTCTGGAATTCCCTGCGGTTTGGATTTCCCTGTATTCTGGGGTTCCCTGTGGTCTGGAATTCCCTGCAGGCTTTTAGTCCTTGTGGTCTGGAATTCCCTGTGGTCTGGAACTCCCTGTAGTCTGAAGTTCCCTATAGTCTGGGTTCCCTGTGGTCTGGAGTTCCCTGAAATCTGGAATTCCATGTGATCTGGAGTTCCCTGTGGTCTGGGGTTCCCAGTGGTCTGGAGTTCCCTGAAGTCTGGAATTCCCTGTGGTCTGGAGGTCCCTGTGGTCTGGAATTCCCTGTGGTCTGGGGATCCCTGTGGTCTGGAGTTCCATGTGATCTGTAATTTTCTATGGTCTTGAGTTTGCAGTGTTCTGGAATTCCCTGTGGTCTGGGGTTCCCTGTAGTCTGGAATTCCCTATGGACTGGAGATTCCTGTGGTTTGGAATTCCCTATGGTCTGAAGATCCCTGTAGTCTGGAATTCCCTATGGACTGGAGATTCCTGTGGTCTGGAATTCCCTATGGTCTGAAGATCCCTGTAGTCTGGAGATTCCTGTGGTCTAGAATTCCCTCTGGTCAGAAGATCCCTGTAGTCTGGGGTTCCCTGTGGTCTGGAGTTCCCTGTGATCTGGAGTTCCCTGTGGTCTGGAGTTCCCTGAAGTCTGGAATTCCCTGTGGTCTGTAATTTTCTATGGTCTTGAGTTTGCAGTGTTCTGGAGTTCCCTGTGGTCTGGGGTTCCCTTTGGTCTGGAATTCACTATGGTCTGGAGATTCCTGTGGTCTGGAATTCCCTGTGGTCTGAAGATCCCTGTAGTCTGGGGTTCCCTGTGGTCTGGAGTTCCCTGAGAACTGGAATTCCCTGTGATCTGGAGTTCCCTGAAGTCTGGAATTCCCTGTGGTCTGTAATTTTCTATGGTCTTGAGTTTGCAGTGTTCTGGAGTTCCCTGTAGTCTGGGGTTCCCTTTGGTCTGGAATTCACTATGGTCTGGAGATTCCTGTGGTCTGGAATTCCCTGTGGTCTGACGATCTCTGTAGTCTGGGGTTCCCTGTTGTCTGGAGTTCCCTGAGAACTGGAATTCCCTGTGATCTGGAGTTCCCTGTGGTCTGGAGTTCCCTGTGGTCTAGGTTTCCCTGTAGTCAGGAGTTTCCTGTGTTCTGGGATTCTTTGTGGTCTGGAGTTTCTTGCGGTCTGTAATCCTCTGTAGTCTGGGGTTCCCTGTGGTCTGGGTTTACCTGTGGTCTGGAGTTCCCAGCGGTCTGGGGTTCCCTGTGTTCAGGAGTTCCCTGTGGTCTAGAATTCCCTGTGGTCTAGAGATCCCTGTGGACTGGAGATCCCTGTGGTTTGGAATTCCCTGTGGTCTGAAATTCCCTGCAGGCTGGTAGCCCATGTGGTCTGGAATTCCCTGTGGTCTGAAGTTCCCTGTAGTCTGTGGTTCTCTGTGGTCTGGGGTTTCCTGTGGTCTGGAGTTCCCTGTGTCTGGAATTCCCTGTAGTTTGGGGTTCCCTGTGGTCTGTAGATCCCCATGGTCTGAATGTCCCTGTGGTCTGGAATTCCCTGCAGGCTTGTAGTCCTTGTGATCTGGAATTCCCTGTGGTCTGAAGATCCCTGTAGTCTGGGGTTCCCTGTGGTCTGCAGTTCCCTGAGGTCTGGAATTCCCTGTGATCTGGAGTTCCCTGTGCTCTGGAGTTCCCTGTGGTATAGGGTTCCCTGTGGTCCGGAATTCCCTATGGTCTGGAGTTCCCTGTGATCTGTAATTTTCTATGGTCTTGAGTTTGCAGTGTTCTGGAGTTCCCTGTGGTCTGGGGTTCCCTGTGGTCTGGAATTCCCTATGGTCTGGAGATTTCTGTGGTCTGGAATTCCCTGTGGTCTGGAGGTCCCTATGGACTGGAGTTCCCTGAGGTCTGGAATTCCCTGTAATCTGGAGTTCCCTGTGGTCTGGAGTTCCCTGTGGTCTAGGGTTCCCTGTAGTCAGGAGTTTCCTGGCTCTGGAATTCCTTGTGGTCTGGAGTTTCTTGCGGTCTGTAATTCTCTGTAGTCTGGGGTTCCCTGTGGTCTGGGTTTACCTGTGGTCTGGAGCTCCCTGCGGTCTGGGGTTCTCTGTGGTCAGGAGTTCCCAGTGGTCTGGAATTCCCTGTGGTCTAGAGGTCCCAGTGGACTGGAGTTCCCTGTGGTCTGGAGTTTCCTGTGGTCTGAAGTTCCCTGTGGGCTGGAATTCCCTGTGGTGTCGTGTTCCCTGTGGTTTGGAATTCCCTGTGGTCTGAAATTCCCTGCAGGCTGGTAGCCCCTGTGGTCTGGAATTCCCTGTGGTTTGAAGTTCCCTGTAGTCTGTGGTTCTCTGTGGTCTGGGTTTTCCTGTGGTCTTGAGTTCCCTGTGTCTGGAATTCCCTGTAGTTTGGGGTTCCCTGTCGTCTGTAGTTCCCCGTGGTCTGAATGTCCCTGTGGTCTGGAATTCCCTGTGGTTCGGAGTTCCCTGTATTCTGGAGTTCCCTGTGGTCTGGAATTCCCTGCAGGCTTGTAGTCCTTGTGGTCTGGATTCCCTGTGGTCTGGAACTCCCTGTGGTCTGAAGTTCCCTGTAGTCTGGAATTCCCTGTGATCTGGAGTTCCCTGTGGTCTGGAATTCCCAGTGGTCTGGAATTCCCTGTGGTTTGGAGCTCCCTGTGTTCTGGAATTCCCTGTGCTCTGGGGATCCCTGTGTTCTGGAGTTCCCTGTGGTCTGGAATTCTCTATGGTCTGGAGTTTGCAGTATTCTGGAGTTCCCTGTGGTCTGGGGTTCCCTGTTGTCTGGAATTCCCTATGGTCTGGAGATTCCTGTGGTCTGGAATTTCCTGTGTTCTTGAATTCCCTATGGTCTGGAGATTCCTGTGGTCTGGAATTCCCTGTGTTCTGAAGTTCCCTGTAGTCTGTGGTTCTCTGTGGTCTGGGGTTTCCTGTGGTCTGGAGTTCCCTGTGTCTGCAATTCCCTGTAGTTTGGTGTTCCCTGTGGTCTGTAGTTCCCCGTGGTCTGAATGTCCCTGTGGTCTGGAATTCCCTGTGGTTTGGAGTTCCCTGTATTCTGGAGTTCCCTGTGGTCTGGAATTCCTTGTGGTCTGGAACTCCCTGTAGTCTGAAGTTCCCTGTAGTCTGGGGTTCCCTGTGGTCTGGAGTTCCCTGAAGTCTGGAATTCCCTGTGATCCGGAGTTCCCTGTGGTCTGGGGTTCCCTGTGGTGTGGGGTTCCCTGAAGTCTGGAATTCCCTGTGGTCTGGAGTTCCCTGTGGTCTGGAATTCCCTGTGGTCTGGGAATCCCTGTGGTCTGGAGTTCCCTGTGATCTGTAATTTTCTATGGTCTTGAGTTTGCAGTGTTCTGGAGTTCCCTGTGGTCTGGGGTTCCCTGTGGTCTGGGGTTCCCTGTGGTCTGGAATTCCCTATGGTCTGGAGATTCCTGTGGTCTGGAATTCCCTGTGTTCTGAAGTTCCCTATAGTCTGTGGTTCTCTGTGGTCTGGGGTTTCCTGTGGTCTGGAGTTCCCTGTGTCTGGAATTCCCAGTAGTTTGGTGTTCTCTGTGGTCTGTTGTTCCCCGTGGTCTGAATGTCCCTGTGGTCTGGAATTCCCTGCAGGCTTTTAGTCCTTGTGGTCTGGAATTCCCTGTGGTCTGGAACTCCCTGTAGTCTGAAGTTCCCTATAGTCTGGGTTCCCTGTGGTCTGGAGTTCCCTGAAGTCTGGAATTCCATGTGATCTGGAGTTCCCTGTGGTCTGGGGTTCCCAGTGGTCTGGAGTTCCCTGAAGTCTGGAATTCCCTGTGGTCTGGAGGTCCCTGTGGTCTGGAATTCCCTGTGGTCTGGGGATCCCTGTGGTCTGGAGTTCCATGTGATCTGTAATTTTCTATGGTCTTGAGTTTGCAGTGTTCTGGAATTCCCTGTGGTCTGGGGTTCCCTGTAGTCTGGAATTCCCTATGGTCTGAAGATCCCTGTAGTCTGGAATTCCCTATGGACTGGAGATTCCTGTGGTCTGGAATTCCCTATGGTCTGAAGATCCCTGTAGTCTGGAGATTCCTGTGGTCTAGAATTCCCTCTGGTCTGAAGATCCCTGTAGTCTGGGGTTCCCTGTGGTCTGGAGTTCCCTGAGAACTGGAATTCCCTGTGATCTGGAGTTCCCTGAAGTCTGGAATTCCCTGTGGTCTGTAATTTTCTATGGTCTTGAGTTTGCAGTGTTCTGGAGTTCCCTGTGGTCTGGGGTTCCCTTTGGTCTGGAATTCACTATGGTCTGGAGATTCCTGTGGTCTGGAATTCCCTGTGGTCTGAAGATCCCTGTAGTCTGGGGTACCCTGTGGTCTGGAGTTCCCTGAGAACTGGAAATCCCTGTGATCTGGAGTTCCCTGTGGTCTGGAGTTCCCTGTGGTCTAGGTTTCCCTGTAGTCTGGAGTTCCCTGTGGTCTGGAGTTCCCTGAAGTCTGGAATTCCCTGTGGTCTGTAATTTTCTATGGTCTTGAGTTTGCAGTGTTCTGGAGTTCCCTGTGGTCTGGGGTTCCCTTTGGTCTGGAATTCACTATGGTCTGGAGATTCCTGTGGTCTGGAATTCCCTGTGGTCTGAAGATCCCTGTAGTCTGGGGTTCCCTGTGGTCTGGAGTTCCCTGAGAACTGGAATTCCCTGTGATCTGGAGTTCCCTGAAGTCTGGAATTCCCTGTGGTCTGTAATTTTCTATGGTCTTGAGTTTGCAGTGTTCTGGAGTTCCCTGTGGTCTGGGGTTCCCTTTGGTCTGGAATTCACTATGGTCTGGAGATTCCTGTGGTCTGGAATTCCCTGTGGTCTGAAGATCTCTGTAGTCTGGGGTTCCCTGTTGTCTGGAGTTCCCTGAGAACTGGAATTCCCTGTGATCTGGAGTTCCCTGTGGTCTGGAGTTCCCTGTGGTCTAGGTTTCCCTGTAGTCAGGAGTTTCCTGTGTTCTGGGATTCTTTGTGGTCTGGAGTTTCTTGCGTTCTGTAATCCTCTGTAGTCTGGGGTTCCCTGTGGTCTGGGTTTACCTGTGGTCTGGAGTTCCCTGCGGTCTGGGGTTCCCTGTGTTCAGGAGTTCCCTGTGGTCTAGAATTCCCTGTGGTCTAGAGATCCCTGTGGACTGGAGTTCCCTGTGGTTTGGAATTCCCTGTGGTCTGAAATTCCCTGCAGGCTGGTAGCCCATGTGGTCTGGAATTCCCTGTGGTCTGAAGTTCCCTGTAGTCTGTGGTTCTCTGTGGTCTGGGGTTTCCTGTGGTCTGGAGTTCCCTGTGTCTGGAATTCCCTGTAGTTTGGGGTTCCCTGTGGTCTGTAGATCCCCATGGTCTGAATGTCCCTGTGGTCTGGAATTCCCTGCAGGCTTGTAGTCCTTGTGATCTGGAATTCCCTGTGGTCTGAAGATCCCTGTAGTCTGGGGTTCCCTGTGGTCTGCAGTTCCCTGAGGTCTGGAATTCCCTGTGATCTGGAGTTCCCTATGCTCTGGAGTTCCCTGTGGTATAGGGTTCCCTGTGGTCCGGAATTCCCTATGGTCTGGAGTTCCCTGTGATCTGTAATTTTCTATGGTCTTGAGTTTGCAGTGTTCTGGAGTTCCCTGTGGTCTGGGGTTCCCTGTGGTCTGGAATTCCCTATGGTCTGGAGATTCCTGTGGTCTGGAATTCCCTGTGGTCTGGAGGTCCCTATGGACTGGAGTTCCCTGAGGTCTGGAATTCCCTGTAATCTGGAGTTCCCTGTGGTCTGGAGTTCCCTGTGGTCTAGGGTTCCCTGTAGTCAGGAGTTTCCTGGCTCTGGAATTCCTTGTGGTCTGGAGTTTCTTGCGGTCTGTAATTCTCTGTAGTCTGGGGTTCCCTGTGGTCTGGGTTTACCTGTGGTCTGGAGCTCCCTGCGGTCTGGGGTTCTCTGTGGTCAGGAGTTCCCAGTGGTCTGGAATTCCCTGTGGTCTAGAGGTCCCAGTGGACTGGAGTTCCCTGTGGTCTGGAGTTTCCTGTGGTCTGAAGTTCCCTGTGGGCTGGAATTCCCTGTGGTGTCGTGTTCCCTGTGGTTTGGAATTCCCTGTGGTCTGAAATTCCCTGCAGGCTGGTAGCCCCTGTGGTCTGGAATTCCCTGTGGTTTGAAGTTCCCTGTAGTCTGTGGTTCTCTGTGGTCTGGGTTTTCCTGTGGTCTTGAGTTCCCTGTGTCTGGAATTCCCTGTAGTTTGGGGTTCCCTGTCGTCTGTAGTTCCCCGTGGTCTGAATGTCCCTGTGGTCTGGAATTCCCTGTGGTTTGGAGTTCCCTGTATTCTGGAGTTCCCTGTGGTCTGGAATTCCCTGCAGGCTTGTAGTCCTTGTGGTCTGGATTCCCTGTGGTCTGGAACTCCCTGTGGTCTGAAGTTCCCTGTAGTCTGGAATTCCCTGTGATCTGGAGTTCCCTGCGGTCTGGAATTCCCAGTGGTCTGGAATTCCCTGTGGTTTGGAGCTCCCTGTGGTCTGGAATTCCCTGTGCTCTGGGGATCCCTGTGTTCTGGAGTTCCCTGTGGTCTGGAATTCTCTATGGTCTGGAGTTTGCAGTATTCTGGAGTTCCCTGTGGTCTGGGGTTCCCTGTTGTCTGGAATTCCCTATGGTCTGGAGATTCCTGTGGTCTGGAATTCCCTGTGTTCTTGAATTCCCTATGGTCTGGAGATTCCTGTGGTCTGGAATTCCCTGTGTTCTGAAGTTCCCTGTAGTCTGTGGTTCTCTGTGGTCTGGGGTTTCCTGTGGTCTGGAGTTCCCTGTGTCTGCAATTCCCTGTAGTTTGGTGTTCCCTGTGGTCTGTAGTTCCCCGTGGTCTGAATGTCCCTGTGGTCTGGAATTCCCTGTGGTTTGGAGTTCCCTGTATTCTGGAGTTCCCTGTGGTCTGGAATTCCTTGTGGTCTGGAACTCCCTGTAGTCTGAAGTTCCCTGTAGTCTGGGGTTCCCTGTGGTCTGGAGTTCCCTGAAGTCTGGAATTCCCTGTGATCCGGAGTTCCCTGTGGTCTGGGGTTCCCTGTGGTGTGGGGTTCCCTGAAGTCTGGAATTCCCTGTGGTCTGGAGTTCCCTGTGGTCTAGAATTCCCTGTGGTCTGGGAATTCCTGTGATCTGGAGTTCCCTGTGATCTGTAATTTTCTATGGTCTTGAGTTTGCAGTGTTCTGGAGTTCCCTGTGGTCTGGGGTTCCCTGTGGTCTGGAATTCCCTATGGTCTGGAGATTCCTGTGGTCTGGAATTCCCTGTGTTCTGAAGTTCCCTATAGTCTGTGGTTCTCTGTGGTCTGGGGTTTCCTGTGGTCTGGAGTTCCCTGTGTCTGGAATTCCCAGTAGTTTGGTGTTCTCTGTGGTCTGTTGTTCCCCGTGGTCTGAATGTCCCTGTGGTCTGGAATTCCCTGCGGTTTGGATTTCCCTGTATTCTGGAGTTCCCTGTGGTCTGGAATTCCCTGCAGGCTTTTAGTCCTTGTGGTCTGGAATTCCCTGTGGTCTGGAACTCCCTGTAGTCTGAAGTTCCCTATAGTCTGGGTTCCCTGTGGTCTGGAGTTCCCTGAAGTCTGGAATTCCATGTGATCTGGAGTTCCCTGTGGTCTGGGGTTCCCAGTGGTCTGGAGTTCCCTGAAGTCTGGAATTCCCTGTGGTCTGGAGGTCCCTGTGGTCTGGAATTCCCTGTGGTCTGGGGATCCCTGTGGTCTGGAGTTCCATGTGATCTGTAATTTTCTATGGTCTTGAGTTTGCAGTGTTCTGGAATTCCCTGTGGACTGGGGTTCCCTGTAGTCTGGAATTCCCTATGGACTGGAGATTCCTGTGGTTTGGAATTCCCTATGGTCTGAAGATCCCTGTAGTCTGGAATTCCCTATGGACTGGAGATTCCTGTGGTCTGGAATTCCCTATGGTCTGAAGATCCCTGTAGTCTGGAGATTCCTGTGGTCTAGAATTCCCTCTGGTCTGAAGATCCCTGTAGTCTGGGGTTCCCTGTGGTCTGGAGTTCCCTGAGAACTGGAATTCCCTGTGATCTGGAGTTCCCTGAAGTCTGGAATTCCCTGTGGTCTGTAATTTTCTATGGTCTTGAGTTTGCAGTGTTCTGGAGTTCCCTGTGGTCTGGGGTTCCCTTTGGTCTGGAATTCACTATGGTCTGGAGATTCCTGTGGTCTGGAATTCCCTGTGGTCTGAAGATCCCTGTAGTCTGGGGTACCCTGTGGTCTGGAGTTCCCTGAGAACTGGAAATCCCTGTGATCTGGAGTTCCCTGTGGTCTGGAGTTCCCTGTGGTCTAGGTTTCCCTGTAGTCTGGAATTCCCTGTGATCTGGAGTTCCCTGTGGTCTGGAGTTCCCTGAAGTCTGGAATTCCCTGTGGTCTGTAATTTTCTATGGTCTTGAGTTTGCAGTGTTCTGGAGTTCCCTGTGGTCTGGGGTTCCCTTTGGTCTGGAATTCACTATGGTCTGGAGATTCCTGTGGTCTGGAATTCCCTGTGGTCTGAAGATCCCTGTAGTCTGGGGTTCCCTGTGGTCTGGAGTTCCCTGAGAACTGGAATTCCCTGTGATCTGGAGTTCCCTGAAGTCTGGAATTCCCTGTGGTCTGTAATTTTCTATGGTCTTGAGTTTGCAGTGTTCTGGAGTTCCCTGTGGTCTGGGGTTCCCTTTGGTCTGGAATTCACTATGGTCTGGAGATTCCTGTGGTCTGGAATTCCCTGTGGTCTGAAGATCTCTGTAGTCTGGGGTTCCCTGTTGTCTGGAGTTCCCTGAGAACTGGAATTCCCTGTGATCTGGAGTTCCCTGTGGTCTGGAGTTCCCTGTGGTCTAGGTTTCCCTGTAGTCAGGAGTTTCCTGTGTTCTGGGATTCTTTGTGGTCTGGAGTTTCTTGCGGTCTGTAATCCTCTGTAGTCTGGGGTTCCCTGTGGTCTGGGTTTACCTGTGGTCTGGAGTTCCCAGCGGTCTGGGGTTCCCTGTGTTCAGGAGTTCCCTGTGGTCTAGAATTCCCTGTGGTCTAGAGATCCCTGTGGACTGGAGATCCCTGTGGTTTGGAATTCCCTGTGGTCTGAAATTCCCTGCAGGCTGGTAGCCCATGTGGTCTGGAATTCCCTGTGGTCTGAAGTTCCCTGTAGTCTGTGGTTCTCTGTGGTCTGGGGTTTCCTGTGGTCTGGAGTTCCCTGTGTCTGGAATTCCCTGTAGTTTGGGGTTCCCTGTGGTCTGTAGATCCCCATGGTCTGAATGTCCCTGTGGTCTGGAATTCCCTGCAGGCTTGTAGTCCTTGTGATCTGGAATTCCCTGTGGTCTGAAGATCCCTGTAATCTGGGGTTCCCTGTGGTCTGCAGTTCCCTGAGGTCTGGAATTCCCTGTGATCTGGAGTTCCCTGTGCTCTGGAGTTCCCTGTGGTATAGGGTTCCCTGTGGTCCGGAATTCCCTATGGTCTGGAGTTCCCTGTGATCTGTAATTTTCTATGGTCTTGAGTTTGCAGTGTTCTGGAGTTCCCTGTGGTCTGGGGTTCCCTGTGGTCTGGAATTCCCTATGGTCTGGAGATTCCTGTGGTCTGGAATTCCCTGTGGTCTGGAGGTCCCTATGGACTGGAGTTCCCTGAGGTCTGGAATTCCCTGTAATCTGGAGTTCCCTGTGGTCTGGAGTTCCCTGTGGTCTAGGGTTCCCTGTAGTCAGGAGTTTCCTGGCTCTGGAATTCCTTGTGGTCTGGAGTTTCTTGCGGTCTGTAATTCTCTGTAGTCTGGGGTTCCCTGTGGTCTGGGTTTACCTGTGGTCTGGAGCTCCCTGCGGTCTGGGGTTCTCTGTGGTCAGGAGTTCCCAGTGGTCTGGAATTCCCTGTGGTCTAGAGGTCCCAGTGGACTGGAGTTCCCTGTGGTCTGGAGTTTCCTGTGGTCTGAAGTTCCCTGTGGGCTGGAATTCCCTGTGGTGTCGTGTTCCCTGTGGTTTGGAATTCCCTGTGGTCTGAAATTCCCTGCAGGCTGGTAGCCCCTGTGGTCTGGAATTCCCTGTGGTTTGAAGTTCCCTGTAGTCTGTGGTTCTCTGTGGTCTGGGTTTTCCTGTGGTCTTGAGTTCCCTGTGTCTGGAATTCCCTGTAGTTTGGGGTTCCCTGTCGTCTGTAGTTCCCCGTGGTCTGAATGTCCCTGTGGTCTGGAATTCCCTGTGGTTTGGAGTTCCCTGTATTCTGGAGTTCCCTGTGGTCTGGAATTCCCTGCAGGCTTGTAGTCCTTGTGGTCTGGATTCCCTGTGGTCTGGAACTCCCTGTGGTCTGAAGTTCCCTGTAGTCTGGAATTCCCTGTGATCTGGAGTTCCCTGTGGTCTGGAATTCCCAGTGGTCTGGAATTCCCTGTGGTTTGGAGCTCCCTGTGTTCTGGAATTCCCTGTGCTCTGGGGATCCCTGTGTTCTGGAGTTCCCTGTGGTCTGGAATTCTCTATGGTCTGGAGTTTGCAGTATTCTGGAGTTCCCTGTGGTCTGGGGTTCCCTGTTGTCTGGAATTCCCTATGGTCTGGAGATTCCTGTGGTCTGGAATTCCCTGTGTTCTTGAATTCCCTATGGTCTGGAGATTCCTGTGGTCTGGAATTCCCTGTGTTCTGAAGTTCCCTGTAGTCTGTGGTTCTCTGTGGTCTGGGGTTTCCTGTGGTCTGGAGTTCCCTGTGTCTGCAATTCCCTGTAGTTTGGTGTTCCCTATGGTCTGTAGTTCCCCGTGGTCTGAATGTCCCTGTGGTCTGGAATTCCCTGTGGTTTGGAGTTCCCTGTATTCTGGAGTTTCCTGTGGTCTGGAATTCCCTGCAGGCTTTTAGTCCTTGTGGTCTGGGATTCCCTGTGGTCTGGAACTCCCTGTAGTCTGAAGTTCCCTGTAGTCTGCGGTTCCCTGTGGTCTGCAGTTCCCTGAAGTCTAGAATTCCCTGAGATCTGGAGTTCCCTGTGGTCTGGGATTCCCTGTGGTCTGGAGTTCCCTGAAGTCTGGAATTCCCTGTGGTCTGGAGTTCCCTGTGGTCTGGAATTCCCTGTGGTCTGGGGATCCCTGTGGTCTGGAGTTCCCTGTGATCTGTAATTTTCTATGGTCTTGAGTTTGCAGTGTTCTGGAGTTCCCTGTGGTCTGGGGTTCCCTGTAGTCTGTAATTCCCTATGGTCTGGAGATTCCTGTGGTCTGGAATTCCCTATGGTCTGAAGATCCCTGTAGTCTGGGGTTCCCTGTGGTCTGGAGTTCCCTGAGGTCTGGAATTCCCTGTGACCTGGAGTTCCCTGTGGCTGGAGTTCCCTGTGGTCTAGGGTTCCCTGTGGTCTGGAATTCCCTATGATCTGGAGATTCCTGAGGTCTGGAATTCCCTGTGATCTGGAGTTCCCTGTGGTCTGGAGTTCCCTGAAGTCGGGAGTTCCCTGTGATCTGTAATTTTCTATGGTCTTGAGTTTGCAGTGTTCTGGAGTTCCCTGTGGTCTGGGGTTCCCTGTAGTCTGGAATTCCCTATGGTCTGGAGATTCCTGTGGTCTGGAATTCCCTATGGTCTGAAGATCCCTGTAGTCTGGAGTTCCCTGAAGTCTGGAATTCCCTGTGGTCTGTAATTCTCTATGGTCTTGAGTTTGCAGTGTTCTGGAGTTCCCTGTGGTATGGGGTTCCCTATAGTCTGGAATTCCCTATGGTCTGGAGATTCCTGAGGTCTGGAATTCCCTGTGATCTGGAGTTCCCTGTGGTCTGGAGTTCCCTGAAGTCTGGAATTCCCTGTGGTCTGTAATTTTCTATGGTCTTGAGTTTGCAGTGTTCTGGAGTTCCCTGTGGTCTGGGTTTCCCTGTAGTCTGGAATTCCCTATGGTCTGGAGATTCCTGAGGTCTGGAATTCCCTGTCATCTGGAGTTCCCTGTGGTCTGGAGTTCCCTGAAGTCTGGAATTCCCTGTGGTCTGTAATTTTCTATGGTCTTGAGTTTGCAGTGTTCTGGAGTTCCCTGTGGTCTGGGGTTCCCTTTGGTCTGGAATTCACTATGGTCTGGAGATTCCTGTGGTCTGGAATTCCCTGTGGTCTGAAGATCCCTGTAGTCTGGGGTTCCCTGTGGTCTGGAGCTCCCTGAGAACTGGAATTCCCTGTGATCTGGAGTTCCCTGTGGTCTGGAGTTCCCTGTGGTCTAGGTTTCCCTGTAGTCAGGAGTTCCCTGTGTTCTGGGATTCTTTGTGGTCTGGAGTTTCTTGCGGTCTGTAATTCTCTGTAGTCTGGGGTTCCCTGTGGTCTGGGTTTACCTGTGGTCTGGAGTTCCCTGCGGTCTGGGGTTCCCTGTGTTCAGGAGATCCCTGTGGTCTAGAATTCCCTGTGGTCTAGAGATCCCTGTGGACTGGAGTTCCCTGTGGTCTGGAATTCCCTGCAGGCTGGAGGTCTCAGTAATCTGGAGTTCCCTGTGGTCTGAAGTTCCCTGTAGTCTGTGGTTCTCTGTGGTCTGGAGTTCACAGTGATCTGGAGTTCCCTGTGGTCTGGGGTTCCCTGTGGTCTGGAGTTCCCTTTGGTCTGGAATTCCCTGTGGTGTGGTGTTCCCTGTGGTTTGGAATTCCCTGTGGTCTGAAATTCCCTGCAGGCTGGTAGCCCCTGTGGTCTGGAATTCCCTGTGGTCTTGGGATCCCTGTGGTCTGGATTTCCCTGAAGTCTGGAATTCCCTGTGGTCTGGAGTTCCCTGTCGTCTGGAATTCCCTGTGGTCTGGGGATCCCTGTGGTCTGGAGTTCCCTGTGATCGGTAATTTTCTATGGTCTTGAGTTTGCAGTGTTCTGGAGTTCCCTGTGGTCTGGGGTTCCCTGTGGTCTGGAATTCCCTATGGTCTGGAGATTCCTGTGGTCTGGAATTCCCTGTGGTCTAGAGGTCCCTATGGACTGGAGTTCCCTGAGGTCTGGAATTCCCTGTAATCTGGAGTTCCCTGTGGTCTGGAGTTCCCTGTGGTCTAGGGTTCCCTGTAGTCAGGAGTTTCCTGGCTCTGGAATTCCTTGTGGTCTGGAGTTTCTTGCGGTCTGTAATTCTCTGTAGTCTGGGGTTCCCTGTGGTCTGGGTTTACCTGTGGTCTGGAGTTCCCTGCGGTCTGGGGTTCTCTGTGGTCAGGATTTCCCAGTGGTCTGGAATTCCCTGTGGTCTAGAGGTCCCAGTGGACTGGAGTTCCCTGTGGTCTGGAGTTTCCTGTGGTCTGAAGTTCCCTGTGGTCTGCAATTCCCTATGGTCTGGAGTTCACAGTGATCTGGTGTTCCCTGTGGTCTAGGGTTCCCTGTGGTCTGGAGTTCACAGTGATATGGAGTTCCCTGTGGTCTGGGGTTCCCTGTGTTCTGGAGTTCCCTGTGGGCTGGAATTCCCTGTGGTGTGGTGTTCCCTGTGGTTTGGAATTCCCTGTGGTCTGAAATTCCCTGCAGGCTGGTAGCCCCTGTGGTCTGGAATTCCCTGTGGTTTGAAGTTCCCTGTAGTCTGTGGTTCTCTGTGGTCTGGGGTTTCCTGTGGTCTTGAGTTCCCTGTGTCTGGAATTCCCTGTATTTTGGGGTTCCCTGTCGTCTGTCGTTCCCCGTGATCTGGAATTCCCTGTGGTTTGGTGTTCCCTGTATTCTGGAGTTCCCTGTGGTCTGGAATTCCCTGCAGGCTTGTAGTCCTTGTGGTCTGGATTCCCTGTGGTCTGGAACTCCCTGTGGTCTGAAGTTCCCTGTAGTCTGGAATTCCCTGTGATCTGGAGTTCTCTGTGGTCTGGAATTCCCTGTGGTCTGGAATTCCCGGAAGTCGAGAGTTCCCTGTGATCCGTAATGTTCTATGGTCTTGAGTTTGCAGTGTTCTGCAGTTCCCTGTGGTCTGGGGTTCCCTGTAGTCTGGAATTCCCTATGGTCTGGAGATTCCTGTGGTCTGGAATTCCCTATGGTCTGAAGATCCCTGTAGTCTGGAGTTCCCTGAAGTCTGGAATTCCCTGTGGTCTGTAATTTTCTATGCTCCTGACTTTGCAGTGTTCTGGAGTTCCCTGTGGTATGGGGTTCCCTGTACTCTGGAATTCCCTATGGTCTGGAGATTCCTGAGGTCTGGAATTCCCTGTGATCTGGAGTTCCGTGTGGTCTGGAGTTCCCTGAAGTCTGGAATTCCCTGTGGTCTGTAATTTTCTATGGTCTTGAGTTTGCAGTGTTCTGGAGTTCCCTGTGGTCTGGGGTTCCCTTTGGTCTGGAATTCACTATGGTCTGGAGATTCCTGTGGTCTGGAATTCCCTGTGGTCTGAAGATCCCTGTAGTCTGGGGTTCCCTGTGGTCTGGAGTTCCCTGAGAACTGGAATTCCCTGTGATCTGGAGTTCCCTGTGGTCTGGAGTTCCCTGTGGTCTAGGTTTCCCTGTAGTCAGGAGTTCCCTGTGTTCTGGGATTCTTTGTGGTCTGGAGTTTCTTGCGGTCTGTAATTCTCTGTAGTCTGGGGTTCCCTGTGGTCTGGGTTTACCTGTGGTCTGGAGTTCCCTGCGGTCTGGGGTTCCCTGTGTTCAGGTCTTCCCTGTGGTCTAGAATTCCCTGTGGTCTAGAGATCCCTGTGGACTGGAGTTCCCTGTGGTCTGGAATTCCCTGCAGGCTGGAGGTCTCAGTAATCTGGAGTTCCCTGTGGTCTGAAGTTCCCTGTAGTCTGTGGTTCTCTGTGGTCTGGAGTTCACAGTGATCTGGAGTTCCCTGTGGTCTGGGGTTCCCTGTGGTCTGGAGTTCCCTTTGCTCTGGAATTCCCTGTGGTGTGGTGTTCCCTGTGGTTTGGAATTCCCTGTGGTCTGAAATTCCTTGCAGGCTGGTAGCCCCTGTGGTCTGGAATTCCCTGTGGTCTGAAGTTCCCTGTAGTCTGTGGTTCTCTGTGGTCTGGGGTTTCCTGTGGTCTGGAGTTCCCTGTGTCTGGAATTCCCTGTAGTTTGGGGTTCCCTGTGGTCTGTAGTTCCCCGTGTTCTGAATGTCCCTGTGGTTTGGAATTCCCTGTGGTTTGGAGTTCCCTGTATTCTGGAGTTCCCTGTGGTCTGGAATTCCCTGCAGGCTTGTAGTCCTTGTGGTCTGGAATTCCCTGTGGTCTGGAACTCCCTGTAGTCTGAAGTTCCCTGTAGTCTGGGGTTCCCTGTGGTCTGGAGTTCCCTGAAGTCTGGAATTCCCTGTGGTCTGGAGTTCCCTGTGGTCTGGGGTTCCCTGTGGTCTGGAGTTCCCTGAAGTCTGGAATTCCCTGTGGTCTGGAGTTCCCTGTGGTCTGGAATTCCCTGTGGTCTGGGGATCCCTGTGGTCTGGAGTTCCCTGTGGTCGGTAATTTTCTATGGTCTTGAGTTTGCAGTGTTCTGGATTTCCCTGTGATCTGGGGTTCCCTGTGGTCTGGAATTCCCTATGGTCTGGAGATTCCTGTGGTCTGGAATTCCTTGTGGTCTGGAGTTTCTTGCGGTCTGTAATTCTCTGTAGTCTGGGGTTCCCTGTGGTCTGGGTTTACCTGTGGTCTTGAGTTACCTGCGGTCTGGGGTTCTCTGTGGTCAGGAGTTCCCAGTGGTCTGGAATTCCCTGTGGTCTAGAGGTCCCAGTCGACTGGAGTTCCCTGTGGTCTGGAGTTTCCTGTGGTCTGAAGTTCCATGTCGTCTGCAATTCCCTATGGTCTGGAGTTCACAGTGATCTGGTGTTCCCTGTGGTCTAGGGTTCCCTGTGGTCTGGAGTTCACAGTGATCTGGAGTTCCCTGTGGTCTGGGGTTCCCTGTGTTCTGGAGATCCCTGTGGGCTGGAATTCCCTGTGGTGTGGTGTTCCCTGTGGTCTGGAATTCCCTGTGGTCTGAAATTCCCTGTAGTCTGTGGTTCTCTGTGGTCTGGGGTTTCCTGTGGTCTTGAGTTCCCTGTGTCTGGAATTCCCTGTTGTTTGGGGTTACCTGTCGTCTGTAGTTCCCCGTGGTCTGAATGTCCCTGTGGTCTGGAATTCCCTGTGGTTTGGAGTTCCCTGTATTCTGGAGTTCCCTGTGGTCTGGAATTCCCTGCAGGCTTGTAGTCCTTGTGGTCTGGATTCCCTGTGGTCTGGAACTCCCTGTGGTCTGAAGTTCCCTGTAGTCTGGAATTCCCTGTGATCTGGAGTCCCTGTGGTCTGGAATTCCCTGTGGTCTCGAATTCCCTGTGGTTTGGAGCTCCCTGTGGTCTGGAATTCCCTGTGCTCTGTGGATCCCTGTGTTCTGGAGTACCCTGTGGTCTGGAATTCTCTATGGTCTGGAGTTTGCAGTATTCTGGAGTTCCCTGTGGTCTGGGGTTCCCTGTTGTCTGGAATTCCCTATGGTCTGGAGATTCCTGTGGTCTGGAATTCCCTGTGTTCTGAAGTTGCCTGTAGTCTGTGGTTCTCTGTGGTCTGGGGTTTCCTGTGGTCTGGAGTTCCCTGTGTCTGGAATTCCCTGTAGTTTGGTGTTCCCTGTGGTCTGTAGTTCCCCGTGGTCTGAATGTCCCTGTGGTCTGGAATTCCCTGTGGTTTGGAGTTCCCTGTATTCTGGAGTTTCCTGTGGTCTGGCATTCCCTGCAGGTTTTTTGTCCTTGTGGTCTGGAATTCCCTGTGGTCTGGAACTCCCTGTAGTCTGAAGTTCCCTGTAGTCTGGGATTCCCTGTGGTCTGGAGTTCCCTGAAGTCTGGAATTCCCTGAGATCTGGAGTTCCCTGTGGTCTGGGATTCCCTGTGGTCTGGAGTTCCCTGAAGTCTGGAATTCCCTATGGTCTGGAGATTCCTGTGGTCTGGAATTCCCTATGGTCTGAAGATCCCTGTGGTCTGGAATTCCCTATGATCTGGAGATTCCTGAGGTCTGGAATTACCTGTGATCTGGAGTTCCCTGTGGTCTGGAGTTCCCTGAAGTTGGGAGTTCCCTGTGATCTGTAATTTTCTATGGTCTTGAGTTTGCAGTGTTCTGGAGTTCCCTGTGGTCTGGGGTTCCCTGTAGTCTGGAATTCCCTATGGTCTGGAGATTCCTGTGGTCTGGAATTCCCTATGGTCTGAAGATCACTGTAGTCTGGAGTTCCCTGAAGTCTGGAATTCCCTGTGGTCTGTAATTTTCTATGGTCTTGAGTTTGCAGTGTTCTGGAGTTCCCTGTGGTCTGGGTTTCCCTGTAGTCTGGAATTCCCTATGGTCTGGAGATTCCTGAGGTCTGGAATTCCCTGTCATCTGGAGTTCCCTGTGGTCTGGAGTTCCCTGAAGTCTGGAATTCCCTGTGGTCTGTAATTTTCTATGGTCTTGAGTTTGCAGTGTTCTGGAGTTCCCTGTGGTCTGGGGTTCCCTTTGGTCTGGAATTCACTATGGTCTGGAGATTCCTGTGGTCTGGAATTCCCTGTGGTCTGAAGATCCCTGTAGTCTGGGGTTCCCTGTGGTCTGGAGTTCCCTGAGAACTGGAATTCCCTGTGATCTGGAGATCCCTGTGGTCTGGAGTTCCCTGTGGTCTAGGTTTCCCTGTAGTCAGGAGTTCCCTGTGTTCTGGGATTCTTTGTGGTCTGGAGTTTCTTGCGGTCTGTAATTCTCTGTAGTCTGGGGTTCCCTGTGGTCTGGGTTTACCTGTGGTCTGGAGTTCCCTGCGGTCTGGGGTTCCCTGTGTTCAGGAGATCCCTGTGGTCTAGAATTCCCTGTGGTCTAGAGATCCCTGTGGACTGGAGTTCCCTGTGGTCTGGAATTCCCTGCAGGCTGGAGGTCTCAGTAATCTGGAGTTCCCTGTGGTCTGGGGTTCCCTGTGGTCTGGAGTTCCCTTTGGTCTGGAATTCCCTGTGGTGTGGTGTTCCCTGTGGTTTGGAATTCCCTGTGGTCTGAAATTCCCTGCAGGTTGGTAGCCCCTGTGGTCTGGAATTCCCTGTGGTCTGAAGTTCCCTGTAGTCTGTGGTTCTCTGTGGTCTGGGGTTTCCTGTGGTCTGGAGTTCCCTGTGTCTGGAATTCCCTGTAGTTTGGGGTTCCCTGTGGTCTGTAGTTCCCCGTGTTCTGAATGTCCCTGTGGTTTGGAATTCCCTGTGGTTTGGAGTTCCCTGTATTCTGGAGTTCCCTGTGGTCTGGAATTCCCTGCAGGCTTGTAGTCCTTGTGGTCTGGAATTCCCTGTGGTCTGGAACTCCCTGTAGTCTGAAGTTCCCTGTAGTCTGGGGATCGCTGTGGTCTGGAGTTCCCTGAAGTCTGGAATTCCCTGTGATCTGGAGTTCCCTGTGGTCTGGGGATCCCTGTGGTCTGCAGTTCCCTGAAGTCTGGAATTCCCTGTGGTCTGGAGTTCCCTGTGGTCTGGAATTCCCTGTGGTCTGGGGATCCCTGTGGTCTGGAGTTCCCTGTGATCGGTAATTTTCTATGGTCTTGAGTTTGCAGTGTTCTGGAGTTCCCTGTGGTCTGGGGTTCCCTGTGGTCTGGAATTCCCTATGGTCTGGAGATTCCTGTGGTCTGGAATTCCCTGTGGTCTAGAGGTCCCTATGGACTGGAGTTCCCTGAGGTCTGGAATTCCCTGTAATCTGGAGTTCCCTGTGGTCTGGAGTTCCCTGTGGTCTAGGGTTCCCTGTAGTCAGGAGTTTCCTGGCTCTGGAATTCCTTGTGGTCTGGAGTTTCTTGCGGTCTGTAATTCTCTGTAGTCTGGGGTTCCCTGTGGTCTGGGTTTACCTGTGGTCTGGAGTTCCCTGCGGTCTGGGGTTCTCTGTGGTCAGGAGTTCCCAGTGGTCTGGAATTCCCTGTGGTCTAGAGGTCCCAGTGGACTGGAGTTCCCTGTGGTCTGGAGTTTCCTGTGGTCTGAAGTTCCCTGTGGTCTGCAATTCCCTATGGTCTGGAGTTCACAGTGATCTGGTGTTCCCTGTGGTCTAGGGTTCCCTGTGGTCTGGAGTTCACAGTGATATGGAGTTTCCTGTGGTCTGGGGTTCCCTGTGTTCTGGAGTTCCCTGTGGGCTGGAATTCCCTGTGGTGTGGTGTTCCCTGTGGTTTGGAATTCCCTGTGGTCTGAAATTCCCTGCAGGCTGGTAGCCCCTGTGGTCTGGAATTCCCTGTGGTTTGAAGTTCCCTGTAGTCTGTGGTTCTCTGTGGTCTGGGGTTTCCTGTGGTCTTGAGTTCCCTGTGTCTGGAATTCCTTGTAGTTTGGGGTTCCCTGTCGTCTGTCGTTCCCCGTGATCTGAATGTCCCTGTGGTCTGGAATTCCCTGTGGTTTGGTGTTCCCTGTACTCTGGAGTTCCCTGTGGTCTGGAATTCCCTGCAGGCTTGTAGTCCTTGTGGTCTGGATTCCCTGTGGTCTGGAACTCCCTGTGATCTGGAGTTCTCTGTGGTCTGGAATTCCCTGTGGTCTGGAATTCCCTGAAGTCGGGAGTTCCCTGTGATCTGTAATTTTCTATGGTCTTGAGTTTGCAGTGTTCTGGAGTTCCCTGTGGTCTGGGGTTCCCTGTAGTCTGGAATTCCCTATGGTCTGGAGATTCCTGTGGTCTGGAATTCCCTATGGTCTGAGGATCCCTGTAGTCTGGAGTTCCCTGAAGTCTGGAATTCCCTGTGGTCTGTAATTTTCTATGGTCCTGACTTTGCAGTGTTCTGGAGTTCCCTGTGGTATGGGGTTCCCTGTAGTCTGGAATTTCCTATGGTCTGGAGATTCCTGAGGTCTGGAATTCCCTGTGATCTGGAGTTCCCTGTGGTCTGGAGTTCCCTGAAGTCTGGAATTCCCTGTGGTCTGTAATTTTTTATGGTCTTGAGTTTGCAGTGTTCTGGAGTTCCCTGTGGTCTGGGGTTCCCTTTGGTCTGGAATTCACTATGGTCTGGAGATTCCTGTGGTCTGGAATTCCCTGTGGTCTGAAGATCCCTGTAGTCTGGGGTTCCCTGTGGTCTGGAGTTCCCTGAGAACTGGAATTCCCTGTGATCTGGAGTTCCCTGTGGTCTGGAGTTCCCTGTGGTCTAGGTTTCCCTGTAGTCAGGAGTTCCCTGTGTTCTGGGATTCTTTGTGGTCTGGAGTTTCTTGCGGTCTGTAATTCTCCGTAGTCTGGGGTTCCCTGTGGTCTGGGTTTACCTGTGGTCTGGAGTTCCCTGCGGTCTGGGGTTCCCTGTGTTCAGGAGATCCCTGTGGTCTAGAATTCCCTGTGGTCTAGAGATCCCTGTGGACTGGAGTTCCCTGTGGTCTGGAATTCCCTGCAGGCTGGAGGTCTCAGTAATCTGGAGTTCCCTGTGGTCTGAAGTTCCCTGTAGTCTGTGGTTCTCTGTGGTCTGGAGTTCACAGTGATCTGGAGTTCCCTGTGGTCTGGGGTTCCCTGTGGTCTGGAGTTCCCTTTGGTCTGGAATTCCCTGTGGTGTGGTATTCCCTGTGGTTTGGAATTCCCTGTGGTCTGAAATTCCCTGCAGGCTGGTAGCCCCTGTGGTCTGGAATTCCCTGTGGTCTGAAGTTCCCTGTAGTCTGTGGTTCTCTGTGGTCTGGGGTTTCCTGTGGTCTGGAGTTCCCTGTGTCTGGAATTCCCTGTAGTTTGGGGTTCCCTGTGGTCTGTAGTTCCCCGTGTTCTGAATGTCCCTGTGGTTTGGAATTCCCTGTGGTTTGGAGTTCCCTGTATTCTGGAGTTCCCTGTGGTCTGGAATTCCCTGCAGGCTTGTAGTCCTTGTGGTCTGGAATTCCCTGTGGTCTGGAACTCCCTGTAGTCTGAAGTTCCCTGTAGTCTGGGGATCCCTGTGGTCTGGAGTTCCCTGAAGTCTGGAATTCCCTGTGATCTGGAGTTCCCTGTGGTCTGGGGATCCCTGTGGTCTGGAGTTCCCTGAAGTCTGGAATTCCCTGTGGTCTGGAGTTCCCTGTGGTCTGGAATTCCCTGTGGTCTGGGGATCCCTGTGGTCTGGAGTTCCCTGTGGTCGGTAATTTTCTATGGTCTTGAGTTTGCAGTGTTCTGGATTTCCCTGTGATCTGGGGTTCCCTGTGGTCTGGAATTCCCTATGGTCTGGAGATTCCTGTGGTCTGGAATTCCTTGTGGTCTGGAGTTTCTTGCGGTCTGTAATTCTCTGTAGTCTGGTGTTCCCTGTGGTCTGGGTTTACCTGTGGTCTGGAGTTCCCTGCGGTCTGGGGTTCTCTGTGGTCAGGAGTTCCCAGTGGTCTGGAATTCCCTGTGGTCTAGAGGTCCCAGTGGACTGGAGTTCCCTGTGGTCTGGAGTTTCCTGTGGTCTGAAGTTCCATGTCGTCTGCAATTCCCTATGGTCTGGAGTTCACAGTGATCTGGTGTTCCCTGTGGTCTAGGGTTCCCTGTGGTCTGGAGCTCACAGTGATCTGGAGTTCCCTGTGGTCTGGGGTTCCCTGTGTTCTGGAGTTCCCTGTGGGCTGGAATTCCCTGTGGTGTGGTGTTCCCTGTGGTTTGGAATTCCCTGTGGTCTGAAATTCCCTGCAGGCTGGTAGCCCCTGTGGTCTGGAATTCCCTGTGGTCTGAAGTTCCCTGTAGTCTGTGGTTCTCTGTGGTCTGGTGTTTCCTGTGGTCTTGAGTTCCCTGTGTCTGGAATTCCCTGTTGTTTGGGGTTACCTGTCGTCTGTAGTTCCCCGTGGTCTGAATGTCCCTGTGGTCTGGAATTCCCTGTGGTTTGGAGTTCCCTGTATTCTGGAGTTCCCTGTGGTCTGGAATTCCCTGCAGGCTTGTAGTCCTTGTGGTCTGGATTCCCTGTGGTCTGGAACTCCCTGTGGTCTGAAGTTCCCTGTAGTCTGGAATTCCCTGTGATCTGGAGTCCCTGTGGTCTGGAATTCCCTGTGGTCTCGAATTCCCTGTGGTTTGGAGCTCCCTGTGGTCTGGAATTCCCTGTGCTCTGTGGATCCCTGTGTTCTGGAGTACCCTGTGGTCTGGAATTCTCTATGGTCTGGAGTTTGCAGTATTCTGGAGTTCCCTGTGGTCTGGGGTTCCCTGTTGTCTGGAATTCCCTATGGTCTGGAGATTCCTGTGGTCTGGAGTTCCCTGTGTTCTTGAATTCCCTATGGTCTGGAGATTCCTGTGGTCTGGAATTCCCTGTGTTCTGAAGTTGCCTGTAGTCTGTGGTTCTCTGTGGTCTGGGGTTTCCTGTGGTCTGGAGTTCCCTGTGTCTGGAATTCCCTGTAGTTTGGTGTTCCCTGTGGTCTGTAGTTCCCCGTGGTCTGAATGTCCCTGTGGTCTGGAATTCCCTGTGGTTTGGAGTTCCCTGTATTCTGGAGTTTCCTGTGGTCTGGCATTCCCTGCAGGTTTTTTGTCCTTGTGGTCTGGAATTCCCTGTGGTCTGGAACTCCCTGTAGTCTGAAGTTCCCTGTAGTCTGGGATTCCCTGTGGTCTGGAGTTCCCTGAAGTCTGGAATTCCCTGAGATCTGGAGTTCCCTGTGGTCTGGGATTCCCTGTGGTCTGGAGTTCCCTGAAGTCTGGAATTCCCTATGGTCTGGAGATTCCTGTGGTCTGGAATTCCCTATGGTCTGAAGATCCCTGTGGTCTGGAATTCCCTATGATCTGGAGATTCCTGAGGTCTGGAATTCCCTGTGATCTGGAGTTCCCTGTGGTCTGGAGTTCCCTGAAGTTGGGAGTTCCCTGTGATCTGTAATTTTCTATGGTCTTGAGTTTGCAGTGTTCTGGAGTTCCCTGTGGTCTGGGGTTCCCTGTAGTCTGGAATTCCCTATGGTCTGGAGATTCCTGTGGTCTGGAATTCCCTATGGTCTGAAGATCACTGTAGTCTGGAGTTCCCTGAAGTCTGGAATTCCCTGTGGTCTGTAATTTTCTATGGTCTTGAGTTTGCAGTGTTCTGGAGTTCCCTGTGGTCTGGGGTTCCCTTTGGTCTGGAATTCACTATGGTCTGGAGATTCCTGTGGTCTGGAATTCCCTGTGGTCTGAAGATCCCTGTAGTCTGGGGTTCCCTGTGGTCTGGAGTTCCCTGAGAACTGGAATTCCCTGTGATCTGGAGATCCCTGTGGTCTGGAGTTCCCTGTGGTCTAGGTTTCCCTGTAGTCAGGAGTTCCCTGTGTTCTGGGATTCTTTGTGGTCTGGAGTTTCTTGCGGTCTGTAATTCTCTGTAGTCTGGGGTTCCCTGTGGTCTGGGTTTACCTGTGGTCTGGAGTTCCCTGCGGTCTGGGGTTCCCTGTGTTCAGGAGATCCCTGTGGTCTAGAATTCCCTGTGGTCTAGAGATCCCTGTGGACTGGAGTTCCCTGTGGTCTGGAATTCCCTGCAGGCTGGAGGTCTCAGTAATCTGGAGTTCCCTGTGGTCTGGGGTTCCCTGTGGTCTGGAGTTCCCTTTGGTCTGGAATTCCCTGTGGTGTGGTGTTCCCTGTGGTTTGGAATTCCCTGTGGTCTGGAATTCCCTGCAGGCTTGTAGTCCTTGTGGTCTGGAATTCCCTGTGGTCTGGAACTCCCTGTAGTCTGAAGTTCCCTGTAGTCTGGGGATCGCTGTGGTCTGGAGTTCCCTGAAGTCTGGAATTCCCTGTGATCTGGAGTTCCCTGTGGTCTGGGGATCCCTGTGGTCTGGAGTTCCCTGAAGTCTGGAATTCCCTGTGGTCTGGAGTTCCCTGTGGTCTGGAATTCCCTGTGGTCTGGGGATCCCTGTGGTCTGGAGTTCCCTGTGATCGGTAATTTTCTATGGTCTTGAGTTTGCAGTGTTCTGGAGTTCCCTGTGGTCTGGGGTTCCCTGTGGTCTGGAATTCCCTATGGTCTGGAGATTCCTGTGGTCTGGAATTCCCTGTGGTCTAGAGGTCCCTATGGACTGGAGTTCCCTGAGGTCTGGAATTCCCTGTAATCTGGAGTTCCCTGTGGTCTGGAGTTCCCTGTGGTCTAGGGTTCCCTGTAGTCAGGAGTTTCCTGGCTCTGGAATTCCTTGTGGTCTGGAGTTTCTTGCGGTCTGTAATTCTCTGTAGTCTGGGGTTCCCTGTGGTCTGGGTTTACCTGTGGTCTGGAGCTCCCTGCGGTCTGGGGTTCTCTGTGGTCAGGAGTTCCCAGTGGTCTGGAATTCCCTGTGGTCTAGAGGTCCCAGTGGACTGGAGTTCCCTGTGGTCTGGAGTTTCCTGTGGTCTGAAGTTCCCTGTGGTCTGCAATTCCCTATGGTCTGGAATTCCCTGTGGTTTGGTGTTCCCTGTATTCTGGAGTTCCCTGTGGTCTGGAATTCCCTGCAGGCTTGTAGTCCTTGTGGTCTGGATTCCCTGTGGTCTGGAACTCCCTGTGATCTGGAGTTCTCTGTGGTCTGGAATTCCCTGTGGTCTGGAATTCCCTGAAGTCGGGAGTTCCCTGTGATCTGTAATTTTCTATGGTCTTGAGTTTGCAGTGTTCTGGAGTTTCCTGTGGTCTGGGGTTCCCTGTAGTCTGGAATTCCCTATGGTCTGGAGATTCCTGTGGTCTGGAATTCCCTATGGTCTGAAGATCCCTGTAGTCTGGAGTTCCCTGAAGTCTGGAATTCCCTGTGGTCTGTAATTTTCTATGGTCCTGACTTTGCAGTGTTCTGGAGTTCCCTGTGGTATGGGGTTCCCTGTAGTCTGGAATTTCCTATGGTCTGGAGATTCCTGAGGTCTGGAATTCCCTGTGATCTGGAGTTCCCTGTGGTCTGGAGTTCCCTGAAGTCTGGAATTCCCTGTGGTCTGTAATTTTCTATGGTCTTGAGTTTGCAGTGTTCTGGAGTTCCCTGTGGTCTGGGGTTCCCTTTGGTCTGGAATTCACTATGGTCTGGAGATTCCTGTGGTCTGGAATTCCCTGTGGTCTGAAGATCCCTGTAGTCTGGGGTTCCCTGTGGTCTGGAGTTCCCTGAGAACTGGAATTCCCTGTGATCTGGAGTTCCCTGTGGTCTGGAGTTCCCTGTGGTCTAGGTTTCCCTGTAGTCAGGAGTTCCCTGTGTTCTGGGATTCTTTGTGGTCTGGAGTTTCTTGCGATCTGTAATTCTCCGTAGTCTGGGGTTCCCTGTGGTCTGGGATTACCTGTGGTCTGGAGTTCCCTGCGGTCTGGGGTTCCCTGTGTTCAGGAGATCCCTGTGGTCTAGAATTCCCTGTGGTCTAGAGATCCCTGTGGACTGGAGTTCCCTGTGGTCTGGAATTCCCTGCAGGCTGGAGGTCTCAGTAATCTGGAGTTCCCTGTGGTCTGAAGTTCCCTGTAGTCTGTGGTTCTCTGTGGTCTGGAGTTCACAGTGATCTGGAGTTCCCTGTGGTCTGGGGTTCCCTGCGGTCTGGAGTTCCCTTTGGTCTGGAATTCCCTGTGGTGTGGTATTCCCTGTGGTTTGGAATTCCCTGTGGTCTGAAATTCCCTGCAGGCTGGTAGCCCCTGTGGTCTGGAATTCCCTGTGGTCTGAAGTTCCCTGTAGTCTGTGGTTCTCTGTGGTCTGGGGTTTCCTGTGGTCTGGAGTTCCCTGTGTCTGGAATTCCCTGTAGTTTGGGGTTCCCTGTGGTCTGTAGTTCCCCGTGTTCTGAATGTCCCTGTGGTTTGGAATTCCCTGTGGTTTGGAGTTCCCTGTATTCTGGAGTTCCCTGTGGTCTGGAATTCCCTGCAGGCTTGTAGTCCTTGTGGTCTGGAATTCCCTGTGGTCTGGAACTCCCTGTAGTCTGAAGTTCCCTGTAGTCTGGGGATCCCTGTGGTGTGGAGTTCCCTGAAGTCTGGAATTCCCTGTGATCTGGAGTTCCCTGTGGTCTGAGGATCCCTGTGGTCTGGAGTTCCCTGAAGTCTGGAATTCCCTGTGGTCTGGAGTTCCCTGTGGTCTGGAATTCCCTGTGGTCTGGGGATCCCTGTGGTCTGGAGTTCCCTGTGATCGGTAATTTTCTATGGTCTTGAGTTTGCAGTGTTCTGGAGTTCCTTGTGGTCTGGGGTTCCCTGTGGTCTGGAATTCCCTATGGTCTGGAGATTCCTGTGGTCTGGAATTCCCTGTGGTCTAGAGGTCCCTATGGACTGGAGTTCCCTGAGGTCTGGAATTCCCTGTAATCTGGAGTTCCCTGTGGTCTGGAGTTCCCTGTGGTCTAGGGTTCCCTGTAGTCAGGAGTTTCCTGGCTCTGGAATTCCTTGTGGTCTGGAGTTTCTTGCGGTCTGTAATTCTCTGTAGTCTGGGGTTCCCTGTGGTCTGGGTTTACCTATGGTCTGGAGTTCCCTGCGGTCTGGGGTTCTCTGTGGTCAGGAGTTCCCAGTGGTCTGGAATTCCCTGTGGTCTAGAGGTCCCAGTGGACTGGAGTTCCCTGTGGTCTGGAGTTTCCTGTGGTCTGAAGTTCCCTGTGGTCTGCAATTCCCTATGGTCTGGAGTTCACAGTGATCTGGTGTTCCCTGTGGTCTAGGGTTCCCTGTGGTCTGGAGTTCACAGTGATCGGGAGTTCCCTGTGGTCTAGGGTTCCCTGTGGTCTGGAGTTCACAGTGATATGGAGTTCCCTGTGGTCTGGGGTTCCCTGTGTTCTGGAGTTCCCTGTGGGCTGGAATTCCCTGTGGTGTGGTGTTCCCTGTGGTTTGGAATTCCCTGTGGTCTGAAATTCCCTGCAGGCTGGTAGCCCCTGTGGTCTGGAATTCCCTGTGGTATGAAGTTCCCTGTAGTCTGTGGTTCTCTGTGGTCTGGGGTTTCCTGTGGTCTTGAGTTCCCTGTGTCTGGAATTCCCTGTAGTTTGGGGTTCCCTGTCGTCTGTCGTTCCCCGTGATCTGAATGTCCCTGTGGTCTGGAATTCCCTGTGGTTTGGTGTTCCCTGTATTCTGGAGTTCCCTGTGGTCTGGAATTCCCTGCAGGCTTGTAGTCCTTGTGGTCTGGATTCCCTGTGGTCTGGAACTCCCTGTGGTCTGAAGTTCCCTGTAGTCTGGAATTCCCTGTGATCTGGAGTTCTCTGTGGTCTGGAATTCCCTGTGGTCTGGAATTCCCTGAAGTCGGGAGTTCCCTGTGATCTGTAATTTTCTATGGTCTTGAGTTTGCAGTGTTCTGGAGTTCCCTGTGGTATGGGGTTCCCTGTAGTCTGGAATTCCCTATGGTCTGGAGATTCCTGAGGTCTGGAATTCCCTGTGATCTGGAGTTCCCTGTAGTCTGGAATTCCCTATGGTCTGGAGATTCCTGAGGTCTGGAATTCCCTGTGATCTGGAGTTCCCTGTGGTCTGGAGTTCCCTGAAGTCTGGAATTCCCTGTGGTCTGTAATTTTCTATGGTCTTGAGTTTGCAGTGTTCTGGAGTTCCCTGTGGTCTGGGGTTCCCTTTGGTCTGGAATTCACTATGGTCTGGAGATTCCTGTGGTCTGGAATTCCCTGTGGTCTGAAGATCCCTGTAGTCTGGGGTTCCCTGTGGTCTGGAGTTCCCTGAGAACTGGAATTCCCTGTGATCTGGAGTTCCCTGTGGTCTGGTGTTCACTGTGGTCTAGGTTTCCCTGTAGTCAGGAGTTCCCTGTGTTCTGGGATTCTTTGTGGTCTGGAGTTTCTTGCGGTCTGTAATTCTCTGTAGTCTGGGGTTCCCTGTGGTCTGGGTTTACCTGTGGTCTGGAGTTCCCTGCGGTCTGGGATTCCATGTGTTCAGGAGTTCCCTGTGGTCTAGAATTCCCTGTGGTCTAGAGATCCCTGTGGACTGGAGTTCCCTGTGGTCTGGAATTCCCTGCAGGCTGGAGGTCTCAGTAATCTGGAGTTCCCTGTGGTCTGAAGTTCCCTTTAGTCTGTGGTTCTCTGTGGTCTGGAGTTCACAGTGATCTGGAGTTCCCTGTGGTCTGGGGTTCCCTGTGGTCTGGAGTTCCCTTTGCTCTGGAATTCCCTGTGGTGTGGTGTTCCCTGTGGTTTGGAATTCCCTGTGGTCTAGAGATCCCTGTGGACTGGAGTTCCCTGTGGTCTGGAATTCCCTGCAGGCTGGTAGCCCCTGTGGTCTGGAATTCCCTGTGGTCTGAAGTTCCCTGTAGTCTGTGGTTCTCTGTGGTCTGGGGTTTCCTGTGGTCTGGAGTTCCCTGTGTCTGGAATTCCCTGTAGTTTGGGGTTCCCTGTGGTCTGTAGTTCCCCGTGTTCTGAATGTCCCTGTGGTTTGGAATTCCCTGTGGTTTGGAGTTCCCTGTATTCTGGAGTTCCCTGTGGTCTGGAATTCCCTGCAGGCTTGTAGTCCTTGTGGTCTGGAATTCCCTGTGGTCTGGAACTCCCTGTAGTCTGAAGTTCCCTGTAGTCTGGGGATCCCTGTGGTGTGGAGTTCCCTGAAGTCTGGAATTCCCTGTGATCTGGAGTTCCCTGTGGTCTGGGGATCCCTGTGGTCTGGAGTTCCCTGAAGTCTGGAATTCCCTGTGGTCTGGAGTTCCCTGTGGTCTGGAATTCCCTGTGGTCTGGGGATCCCTGTGGTCTGGAGTTCCCTGTGATCGGTAATTTTCTATGGTCTTGAGTTTGCAGTGTTCTGGAGTTCCTTGTGGTCTGGGGTTCCCTGTGGTCTGGAATTCCCTATGGTCTGGAGATTCCTGTGGTCTGGAATTCCCTGTGGTCTAGAGGTCCCTATGGACTGGAGTTCCCTGAGGTCTGGAATTCCCTGTAATCTGGAGTTCCCTGTGGTCTGGAGTTCCCTGTGGTCTAGGGTTCCCTGTAGTCAGGAGTTTCCTGGCTCTGGAATTCCTTGTGGTCTGGAGTTTCTTGCGGTCTGTAATTCTCTGTAGTCTGGGGTTCCCTGTGGTCTGGGTTTACCTATGGTCTGGAGTTCCCTGCGGTCTGGGGTTCTCTGTGGTCAGGAGTTCCCAGTGGTCTGGAATTCCCTGTGGTCTAGAGGTCCCAGTGGACTGGAGTTCCCTGTGGTCTGGAGTTTCCTGTGGTCTGAAGTTCCCTGTGGTCTGCAATTCCCTATGGTCTGGAGTTCACAGTGATCTGGTGTTCCCTGTGGTCTAGGGTTCCCTGTGGTCTGGAGTTCACAGTGATCGGGAGTTCCCTGTGGTCTAGGGTTCCCTGTGGTCTGGAGTTCACAGTGATATGGAGTTCCCTGTGGTCTGGGGTTCCCTGTGTTCTGGAGTTCCCTGTGGGCTGGAATTCCCTGTGGTGTGGTGTTCCCTGTGGTTTGGAATTCCCTGTGGTCTGAAATTCCCTGCAGGCTGGTAGCCCCTGTGGTCTGGAATTCCCTGTGGTATGAAGTTCCCTGTAGTCTGTGGTTCTCTGTGGTCTGGGGTTTCCTGTGGTCTTGAGTTCCCTGTGTCTGGAATTCCCTGTAGTTTGGGGTTCCCTGTCGTCTGTCGTTCCCCGTGATCTGAATGTCCCTGTGGTCTGGAATTCCCTGTGGTTTGGTGTTCCCTGTATTCTGGAGTTCCCTGTGGTCTGGAATTCCCTGCAGGCTTGTAGTCCTTGTGGTCTGGATTCCCTGTGGTCTGGAACTCCCTGTGGTCTGAAGTTCCCTGTAGTCTGGAATTCCCTGTGATCTGGAGTTCTCTGTGGTCTAGAATTCCCTGTGGTCTGGAATTCCCTGAAGTCGGGAGTTCCCTGTGATCTGTAATTTTCTATGGTCTTGAGTTTGCAGTGTTCTGGAGTTCCCTGTGGTATGGGGTTCCCTGTAGTCTGGAATTCCCTATGGTCTGGAGATTCCTGAGGTCTGGAATTCCCTGTGATCTGGAGTTCCCTGTAGTCTGGAATTCCCTATGGTCTGGTGATTCCTGAGGTCTGGAATTCCCTGTGATCTGGAGATCCCTGTGGTCTGGAGTTCCCTGAAGTCTGGAATTCCCTGTGGTCTGTAATTTTCTATGGTCTTGAGTTTGCAGTGTTCTGGAGTTCCCTGTGGTCTGGGGTTCCCTTTGGTCTGGAATTCACTATGGTCTGGAGATTCCTGTGGTCTGGAATTCCCTGTGGTCTGAAGATCCCTGTAGTCTGGGGTTCCCTGTGGTCTGGAGTTCCCTGAGAACTGGAATTCCCTGTGATCTGGAGTTCCCTGTGGTCTGGTGTTCACTGTGGTCTAGGTATCCCTGTAGTCAGGAGTTCCCTGTGTTCTGGGATTCTTTGTGGTCTGGAGTTTCTTGCGGTCTGTAATTCTCTGTAGTCTGGGGTTCCCTGTGGTCTGGGTTTACCTGTGGTCTGGAGTTCCCTGCGGTCTGGGATTCCATGTGTTCAGGAGTTCCCTGTGGTCTAGAATTCCGTGTGGTCTAGAGATCCCTGTGGACTGGAGTTCCCTGTGGTCTGAAGTTCCCTTTAGTCTGTGGTTCTCTGTGGTCTGGAGTTCACAGTGATCTGGAGTTCCCTGTGGTCTGGGGTTCCCTGTGGTCTGGAGTTCCCTTTGCTCTGGAATTCCCTGTGGTGTGGTGTTCCCTGTGGTTTGGAATTCCCTGTGGTCTGAAATTCCTTGCAGGCTGGTAGCCCCTGTGGTCTGGAATTCCCTGTGGTCTGAAGTTCCCTGTAGTCTGTGGTTCTCTGTGGTCTGGGGTTTCCTGTGGTCTGGAGTTCCCTGTGTCTGGAATTCCCTGTAGTTTGGGGTTCCCTGTGGTCTGTAGTTCCCCGTGTTCTGAATGTCCCTGTGGTTTGGAATTCCCTGTGGTTTGGTGTTCCCTGTATTCTGGAGTTCCCTGTGGTCTGGAATTCCCTGCATGCTTGTAGTCCTTGTGGTCTGGAATTCCCTGTGGTCTGGAACTCCCTGTAGTCTGAAGTTCCCTGTAGTCTGGGGTTCCCTGTGGTCTGGAGTTCCCTGAAGTCTGGAATTCCCTGTGATCTGGAGTTCCCTGTGGTCTGGGGTTCCCTGTGGTCTGGAGTTCACTGAAGTCTGGAATTCCCTGTGGTCTGGAGTTCCCTGTGGTCTGGAATTCCCTGTGGTCTGGGGATCCCTGTGGTCTGGAGTTCCCTGTGTTCCTTAATTTTCTATGGTCTTGAGTTTGCAGTGTTCTGGATTTCCCTGTGATCTGGGGTTCCCTGTGGTCTGGAATTCCCTATGGTCTGGAGATTCCTGTGGTCTGGAATTCCCTGTGGTCTAGAGGTCCCTATGGACTGGAGTTCCCTGAGGTCTGGAATTCCCTGTAATCTGGAGTTCCCTGTGGTCTGGAGTTCCCTGTGGTCTAGGGTTCCCTGTAGTCAGGAGTTTCCTGGCTCTGGAATTCCTTGTGGTCTGGAGTTTCTTGCGGTCTGTAATTCTCTGTAGTCTGGGGTTCCCTGTGGTCTGGGTTTACCTGTGGTCTGGAGTTCCCTGCGGTCTGGGGTTCCCTGTGGTCAGGAGTTCCCAGTGGTCTGGAATTCCCTGTGGTCTAGAGGTCCCAGTGGACTGGAGTTCCCTGTGGTCTGGAGTTTCCTGTGGTCTGAAGTTCCCTGTCGTCTGCAATTCCCTATGGTCTGGAGTTCAAAGTGATCTGGTGTTCCCTGTGGTCTAGGGTTCCCTGTGGTCTGGAGTTCACAGTGATCTGGAGTTCCCTGTGGTCTGGGGTTTCCTGTGGTCTGGAGTTCCCTGTGTCTGGAATTCCCTGTAGTTTGGTGTTCCCTGTGGTCTGTAGTTCCCCGTGGTCTGAATGTCCCTGTGGTCTGGAATTCCCTGTGGTTTGGAGTTCCCTGTATTCTGGAGTTTCCTGTGGTCTGGCATTCCCTGCAGGCTTTTTGTCCTTGTGGTCTGGAATTCCCTGTGGTCTGGAACTCGCTGTAGTCTGAAGTTCCCTGTAGTCTGGGATTCCCTGTGGTCTGGAGTTCCCTGAAGTCTGGAATTCCCTGAGATCTGGAGTTCCCTGCGGTCTGGGATTCCCTGTGGTCTGGAGTTCCCTGAAGTCTGGAATTCCCTGTGGTCTGGAGTTCCCTGTGGTCTGGAATTCCCTGTGGTCTGGGGATCCCTGTGGTCTGGAGTTCCCTGTGATCTGTAATTTTCTATGGTCTTGAGTTTGCAGTGTTCTGGAGTTCCCTGTGGTCTGGGGTTCCCTGTAGTCTGGAATTCCCTATGGTCTGGAGATTCCTGTGGTCTGGAATTCCCTATGGTCTGAAGATCCCTGTAGTCTGGGGTTCCCTGTGGTCTGGAGTTCCCTGAGGTCTGGAATTTCCTGTGATATGGAGTTCCCTGTGGCTGGAGTTCGCTGTGGTCTAGGGTTCCCTGTGGTCTGGAATTCCCTATGATCTGGAGATTCCTGAGGTCTGGAATTCCCTGTGATCTGGAGTTCCCTGTGGTCTGGAGTTCCCTGTGATCTGTAATTTTCTATGGTCTTGAGTTTGCAGTGTTCTGGAGTTCCCTGTGGTCTGGGGTTCCCTGTAGTCTGGAATTCCCTATGGTCTGGAGATTCCTGTGGTGTGCAATTCCCTATGGTCTGAAGATCACTGCAGTCTGGAGTTCCCTGAAGTCTGGAATTCCCTGTGGTCTGTAATTTTCTATGGTCTTGAGTTTGCAGTGTTCTGGAGTTCCCTGTGGTCTGGGGTTCGCTGTAGTCTGGAATTCCCTATGCTCTGGAGATTCCTGAGGTCTGGAATTCCCTGTGATCTGGAGATCCCTGTGGCCTGGAGTTCCCTGAAGTCTGGAATTCCCTGTGGTCTGTAATTTTCTATGGTCTTGAGTTTGCAGTATTCTGGAGTTCCCTGTGGTCTGGGGTTCCCTTTGGTCTGGAATTCACCATGGTCTGGAGATTCCTGTGGTCTGGAATTCCCTGTGGTCTGAAGATCCCTGTAGTCTGGGGTTCCCTGTGGTCTGGAGTTCCCTGAGAACTGGAATTCCCTGTGATCTGGAGTTCCCTGTGGTCTGGAGATCCCTGTGGTCTAGGATACCCTGTAGTCTGGAGTTCCCTGTGTTCTGGGATTCTTTGTGGTCTGGAGTTTCTTGCGGTCTGTAATTCTCTGTAGTCTGGGGTTCCCTGTGGTCTGGGTTTCCCTGTGGTCTGGAGTTCCCTGCGGTCTGGGGTTCCCTCTGTTCAGGAGTTCCCTGTGGTCTAGAATTCCCTGTGCTCTAGAGATCCCTGTGGACTGGAGTTCCCTGTGGTCTGGAATTCCCTGCAGGCTGGAGGTCTCAGTAATCTGGAGTTCCCTGTGGTCTGAAGTTCCCTGTAGTCTGTGGTTCTCTGTGGTCTGGAGTGCACAGTGATCTGGAGTTCCCTGTGGTCTGGGGTTCCCTGTGGTCTGGAGTTCCCTTTGGTCTGGAATTCCCTGTGGTGTGGTGTTCCCTGTGGTTTGGAATTCCCTGTGGTCTGAAATTCCCTGCAGGCTGGTAGCCCCTGTGGTCTGGAATTCCCTGTGGTCTCAAGTTCCCTGTAGTCTGTGGTTCTCTGTGGTCTGGGGTTTCCTGTGGTCTGGAGTTCCCTGTGTCTGGAATTCCCTGTAGTTTGGGGTTCCCTGTGGTCTGTAGTTCCCCGTGTTCTGAATGTCCCTGTGGTCTAGAATTCCCTGTGGTCTGGAACTCCCTGTAGTCTGAAGTTCCCTGTAGTCTGCGGTTCCCTGTGGTCTGGAGTTCCCTGAAGTCTGGAATTCCCTGAGATCTGGAGTTCCCTGTGCTCTGGGATTCCCTGTGGTCTGGAGTTCCCTGAAGTCTGGAATTCCCTGTGGTCTGGAGTTCCCTGTGGTCTGGAATTCCCTGTGGTCTGGGGATCCCTGTGGTCTGGAGTTCCCTGTGATCTGTAATTTTCTATGGTCTTGAGTTTGCAGTGTTGTGGAGTTCCCTGTGGTCTGGGGTTCCCTGTAGTCTGGAATTCCCTATGGTCTGGAGACTCCTGTGGTCTGGAATTCCCTATGGTCTGAAGATCACTGTAGTCTGGAGTTCCCTGAAGTCTGGAATTCCCTGTGGTCTGTAATTTTCTATGGTCTTGAGTTTGCAGTGTTCTGGAGTTCCCTGTGGTCTGGGTTTCCCTGTAGTCTGGAATTCCCTATGGTCCGGAGATTCCTGAGGTCTGGAATTCCCTGTGATCTGGAGTTCCCTGTGGTCTGGAGTTCCCTGAAGTCTGGAATTCCCTGTGGTCTGTAATTTTCTATGGTCTTGAGTTTGCAGTGTTCTGGAGTTCCCTGTGGTCTGGGGTTCCCTTTGGTCTGGAATTCACTATGGTCTGGAGATTCCTGTGGTCTGGAATTCCCTGTGGTCTGAAGATCCCTGTAGTCTGGGGTTCCCTGAGATCTGGAGTTCCCTGAGAACTGGAATTCCCTGTGATCTGGAGTTCCCTGAAGTCTGGAATTCCCTGTGGTCTGGAGTTCCCTGTGGTCTGGAATTCCCTGTGGTCTGGGGATCCCTGTGGTCTGGAGTTCCCTGTGATCTGTAATTTTCTATGGTCTTGAGTTTGCAGTGTTCTGGAGTTCCCTGTGGTCTGGGGTTCCCTGTAGTCTGGAATTCCCTATGGTCTGGAGATTCCTGTGGTCTGGAATTCCCTATGGTCTGAAGATCCCTGTAGTCTGGCGTTCCCTGTGGTCTGGAGTTCCCTGAGGTCTGGAATTTCCTGTGATATGGAGTTCCCTGTGGCTGGAGTTCGCTGTGGTCTAGGGTTCCCTGTGGTCTGGAATTCCCTATGATCTGGAGATTCCTGAGGTCTGGAATTCCCTGTGATCTGGAGTTCCCTGTGGTCTGGAGTTCCCTGTGATCTGTAATTTTCTATGGTCTTGAGTTTGCAGTGTTCTGGAGTTCCCTGTGGTCTGGGGTTCCCTGTAGTCTGGAATTCCCTATGGTCTGGAGATTCCTGTGGTGTGCAATTCCCTATGGTCTGAAGATCACTGCAGTCTGGAGTTCCCTGAAGTCTGGAATTCCCTGTGGTCTGTAATTTTCTATGGTCTTGAGTTTGCAGTGTTCTGGAGTTCCCTGTGGTCTGGGGTTCGCTGTAGTCTGGAATTCCCTATGCTCTGGAGATTCCTGAGGTCTGGAATTCCCTGTGATCTGGAGATCCCTGTGGCCTGGAGTTCCCTGAAGTCTGGAATTCCCTGTGGTCTGTAATTTTCTATGGTCTTGAGTTTGCAGTGTTCTGGAGTTCCCTGTGGTCTGGGGTTCCCTTTGGTCTGGAATTCACCATGGTCTGGAGATTCCTGTGGTCTGGAATTCCCTGTGGTCTGAAGATCCCTGTAGTCTGGGGTTCCCTGTGGTCTGGAGTTCCCTGAGAACTGGAATTCCCTGTGATCTGGAGTTCCCTGTGGTCTGGAGATCCCTGTGGTCTAGGATACCCTGTAGTCTGGAGTTCCCTGTGTTCTGGGAATTCTTTGTGGTCTGGAGTTTCTTGCGGTCTGTAATTCTCTGTAGTCTGGGGTTCCCTGTGGTCTGGGTTTCCCTGTGGTCTGGAGTTCCCTGCGGTCTGGGGTTCCCTGTGTTCAGGAGTTCCCTGTGGTCTAGAATTCCCTGTGGTCTAGAGATCCCTGTGGACTGGAGTTCCCTGTGGTCTGGAATTCCCTGCAGGCTGGAGGTCTCAGTAATCTGGAGTTCCCTGTGGTCTGAAGTTCCCTGTAGTCTGTGGTTCTCTGTGGTCTGGAGTTCACAGTGATCTGGAGTTCCCTGTGGTCTGGGGTTCCCTGTGGTCTGGAGTTCCCTTTGGTCTGGAATTCCCTGTGGTGTGGTGTTCCCTGTGGTTTGGAATTCCCTGTGGTCTGAAATTCCCTGCAGGCTGGTAGCCCCTGTGGTCTGGAATTCCCTGTGGTCTCAAGTTCCCTGTAGTCTGTGGTTCTCTGTGGTCTGGGGTTTCCTGTGGTCTGGAGTTCCCTGTGTCTGGAATTCCCTGTAGTTTGGGGTTCCCTGTGGTCTGTAGTTCCCCGTGTTCTGAATGTCCCTGTGGTCTAGAATTCCCTGTGGTCTGGAACTCCCTGTAGTCTGAAGTTCCCTGTAGTCTGCGGTTCCCTGTGGTCTGGAGTTCCCTGAAGTCTGGAATTCCCTGAGATCTGGAGTTCCCTGTGCTCTGGGATTCCCTGTGGTCTGGAGTTCCCTGAAGTCTGGAATTCCCTGTGGTCTGGAGTTCCCTGTGGTCTGGAATTCCCTGTGGTCTGGGGATCCCTGTGGTCTGGAGTTCCCTGTGATCTGTAATTTTCTATGGTCTTGAGTTTGCAGTGTTGTGGAGTTCCCTGTGGTCTGGGGTTCCCTGTAGTCTGGAATTCCCTATGGTCTGGAGACTCCTGTGGTCTGGAATTCCCTATGGTCTGAAGATCACTGTAGTCTGGAGTTCCCTGAAGTCTGGAATTCCCTGTGGTCTGTAATTTTCTATGGTCTTGAGTTTGCAGTGTTCTGGAGTTCCCTGTGGTCTGGGTTTCCCTGTAGTCTGGAATTCCCTATGGTCCGGAGATTCCTGAGGTCTGGAATTCCCTGTGATCTGGAGTTCCCTGTGGTCTGGAGTTCCCTGAAGTCTGGAATTCCCTGTGGTCTGTAATTTTCTATGGTCTTGAGTTTGCAGTGTTCTGGAGTTCCCTGTGGTCTGGGGTTCCCTTTGGTCTGGAATTCACTATGGTCTGGAGATTCCTGTGGTCTGGAATTCCCTGTGGTCTGAAGATCCCTGTAGTCTGGGGTTCCCTGTGGTCTGGAGTTCCCTGAGAACTGGAATTCCCTGTGATCTGGAGTTCCCTGTGGTCTGGAGATCCCTGTGGTCTAGGATTCCCTGTAGTCAGGAGTTCCCTGTGTTCTGGGATTCTTTGTGGTCTGGAGTTTCTTGCGGTCTGTAATTCTCTGTAGTCTGGGGTTCCCTGTGGTCTGGGTTTCCCTGTGGTCTGGAGTTCCCTGCGGTCTGGGGTTCCCTGTGTTCAGGAGTTCCCTGTGGTCTAGAATTCCCTGTGGTCTAGAGATCCCTGTGGACTGGAGTTCCCTGTGGTCTGGAATTCCCTGCAGGCTGGAGGTCTCAGTAATCTGGAGTTCCCTGTGGTCTGAAGTTCCCTGTAGTCTGTGGTTCTCTGTGGTCTGGAGTTCACAGTGATCTGGAGTTCCCTGTTGTCTGGGGTTCCCTGTGGTCTGGAGTTCCCTTTGGTCTGGAATTCCCTGTGGTGTGGTGTTCCCTGTGGTTTGGAATTCCCTGTGGTCTGAAATTCCCTGCAGGCTGGTAGCCCCTGTGGTCTGGAATTCCCTGTGGTCTGAAGTTCCCTGTAGTCTGTGGTTCTCTGTGGTCTGGGGTTTCCTGTGGTCTGGAGTTCCCTGTGTCTGGAATTCCCTGTAGTTTGGGGTTCCCTGTGGTCTGTAGTTCCCCGTGTTCTGAATGTCCCTGTGGTCTGGAATTCCCTGTGGTCTGGAACTCCCTGTAGTCTGAAGTTCCCTGTAGTCTGCGGTTCCCTGTGGTCTGGAGTTCCCTGAAGTCTGGAATTCCCTGTGGTCTGGAGTTCCCTGTGGTCTGGAATTCCCTGTGGTCTGGGGATCCCTGTGGTCTGGAGTTCCCTGTGATCTGTAATTTTCTATGGTCTTGAGTTTGCAGTGTTCTGGAGTTCCCTGTGGTCTGGGGTTCCCTGTAGTCTGGAATTCCCTATGGTCTGGAGATTCCTGTGGTCTGGAATTCCCTATGGTCTGAAGATCACTGTAGTCTGGAGTTCCCTGAAGTCTGGAATTCCCTGTGGTCTGTAATTTTCTATGGTCTTGAGTTTGCAGTGTTCTGGAGTTCCCTGTGCTCTGGGGTTCCCTTTGGTCTGGAATTCACTATGGTCTGGAGATTCCTGTGGTCTGGGGTTCCCTGTGGTCTGGAGTTCCCTGAGAACTGGAATTCCCTGTGATCTGGAGTTCCCTGTGGTCTGGAGATCCCTGTGGTCTAGGATTCCCTGCAGTCAGGAGTTCCCTGTGTTCTGGGATTCTTTGTGGTCTGGAGTTTCTTGCGGTCTGTAATTCTCTGTAGTCTGGGGTTCCCTGTGGTCTGGGTTTCCCTGTGGTCTGGAGTTCCCTGCGGTCTGGGGTTCCCTGAGTTCAGGAGTTCCCTGTGGTCTAGAATTTCCTGTGGTCTAGAGATCCCTGTGGACTGGAGTTCCCTGTGGTCTGGAATTCCCTGCAGGCTGGAGGTCTCAGTAATCTGGAGTTCCCTGTGGTCTGAAGTTCCCTGTAGTCTGTGGTTCTCTGTGGTCTGGAGTTCACAGTGATCTGGAGTTCCCTGTGGTCTGGGGTTCCCTGTGGTCTGGAGTTCCCTTTGGTCTGGAATTTCCTGTGGTGTGGTGTTCCCTGTGGTTTGGAATTCCCTGTGGTCTGAAATTCCCTGCAGGCTGGTAGCCCCTGTGGTCTGGAATTCCCTGTGGTCTCAAGTTCCCTGTAGTCTGTGGTTCTCTGTGGTCTGGGGTTTCCTGTGGTCTGGAGTTCCCTGTGTCTGGAATTCCCTGTAGTTTGGGGTTCCCTGTGGTCTGTAGTTCCCCGTGTTCTGAATGTCCCTGTGGTCTGGAATTCCCTGTGGTCTGGAACTCCCTGTAGTCCGAAGTTCCCTGTAGTCTGCGGTTCCCTGTGGTCTGGAGTTCCCTGAAGTCTGGAATTCCCTGAGATCTGGAGTTCCCTGTGCTCTGGGATTCCCTGTGGTCTGGAGTTCCCTGAAGTCTGGAATTCCCTGTGGTCTGGAGTTCCCTGTGGTCTGGAATTCCCTGTGGTCTGGGGATCCCTGTGGTCTGGAGTTCCCTGTGATCTGTAATTTTCTATGGTCTTGAGTTTGCAGTGTTCTGGAGTTCCCTGTGGTCTGGGGTTCCCTGTAGTCTGGAATTTCCTATGGTCTGGAGATTCCTGTGGTCTGGAATTCCCTATGGTCTGAAGATCCCTGTAGTCTGGGGTTCCCTGTGGTCTGGAGTTCCCTGAGGTCTGGAATTCCCTGTGATCTGGAGTTCCCTGTGGCTGGAGTTCGCTGTGGTCTGGGGTTCCCTGTGGTCTGGAATTCACTATGGTCTGGAGATTCCTGTGGTCTGGAATTCCCTGTGGTCTGAAGATCCCTGTAGTCTGGGGTTCCGTGTGGTCTTGCGTTTCCTGAGGTCTGGAATTCCCTGTGATCTGGAGTTCCCTGTGGCTGGAGTTCCCTGTGGTCTAGGGTTCCCTGTGGTCTGGAATTCCCTATGATCTGGAGATTCCTGAGGTCTGGAATTCCCTGTGATCTGGAGTTCCCTGTGGTCTGGAGTTCCCTGAAGTCTGTGGTTGTCTGTGGTCTGGGGTTTCCTGTGGTCTGGAGTTCCCTGTGTCTGGAATTCCCTGTAGTTTGGGGTTCCCTGTGGTCTGTAGTTCCCCGTGTTCTGAATGTCCCTGTGGTTTGGAATTCCCTGTGGTTTGGAGTTCCCTGTATTTTGGAGTTCCCTGTGGTCTGGAATTCCCTGCAGACTTGTAGTCCTTGTGGTCTGGATTCCCTGTGGTCTGGAATTCCCTATGGTCTGGAGATTCCTGAGGTCTGGAATTCCCTGTGATCTGGAGTTCCCTGTGGTCTGGAGTTCCCTGAAGTCTGGAATTCCCTGTGGTCTGTAATTTTCTATGGTCTTGAGTTTGCAGTGTTCTGGAGTTCCCTGTGGTCTGGGGTTCCCTTTGGTCTGGAATTCACTATGGTCTGGAGATTCCTGTGGTCTGGAATTCCCTGTGGTCTGAAGATCCCTGTAGTCTGGGGTTCCCTGTGGTCTGGAGTTCCCTGAGAACTGG